>NC_142802.1:60919488-60943449 GCF_049724085.1 Artemia sp. Qi Xiang Cuo | reverse complement strand
AGAAAATAAGTTATTGCTTCCAACCAGGTTTGGTTAAGATCCGATAGCTCCATCTGGTAGATGTCCTGATGACAAAAGACTTTTGGGACCCAATTACCAATATAGGTCAGGTTATGTAAAAACTCATAAGCGGTTAAACCAGAACATTTACTATTGATTTTTACCAAGTTAGGTTGTGTTTCAAAAGCCTATTCTAGTAGATGGAAGGATGTAAAGAATTCAGGAACGTGTCCCCCTATAAAAATTAATAAGGGCACAGACTCTAAAAGCCACAGTTATGACACTTAATCTTAATTAAAATCAATTTTATTCGAGATCAAGTAACCCCGCCTGATAATATTTCCTGATGATAACAATTTTGAGACCCGCCACTCGCCCTTTCCTTCTTCCATAAATGTTGCATCGGATACGCACCTCCCTGGGAGATGACTGCGACAGTAGCTCTTATTTCAAAAAAGTTTGACTCTTATGCAACCAGGTTTTCTATCTGATATGGCTGCTGGTATGACATGCATTTAGGGATCTTCTCTCTCCCCTCTCAGAGAGTAGGTCACACCTGGACCACCACAAGGCCCAATTAGGGCGTTTACTCTAACACCCACACAGTTTGATTGAAATGTAATAAGCTTTTTTTAGATGCTCCCCATAAAGGTGGGGTCAGATATGAACATCCACAATGTACAGCCAGGAAACCAACCCTTAATTTCCACGAAGTTTTGTTTAAATTCTATAATCTCTTCTTTTGAATAATTTGATAACAAGAATTGGAAGTTCCCTGACAGAAGTAAGGTCAGGTATCCTCAGGTTCTAGTCTGACCACTGAGACACTAGCGCTTGCTTTTCAACAATTTTGGTGTAGGTCTGGAAATATGCTCTGGTAGATACTCTGATAACAAGTTCTTTGGACCCAAATTATCTACTAGACCACACTGCTTTTCCATTTACGAAAAATTAAGCAAGAAAAAACGGGTTTTAATTTTAATAGAGCCAGTGAAACAAAAATAAGTAAAAACAAATCAACACATCTAATTAAACAATATTCCGAATATTTTGGCCACACGTCCGGGAGCCTTTCTCAACGAAAAAAAAAACACGAAAAAAAAACGTTTTTAAAAAAAAATAACACATATAAAAAAAATATGACAACTATACACCCGAAGATAAATAAATAAGTAATAACTCACATCATAAACAAACTTCCAGCACTGACGTTATAACACAAGAAACAAAAGCGAATGTCTATAGTGAAACCAAGGGTCGCTCTCCTCTTAACATTCAGTGTATCTACGCCAAAGGAGAAACAAAATCTGACCTCATTTCCCTAAGAAGTTCTACGTGATTCATTAGAAGTTTATTTTTGTAGCTAGAATGGTTTTGTTTTGCTTTTTTTTTAACTATTCATTAGGCTAGAGAAAAAAAAGTTCTACTTTTTTGGAAAAAAGCTGGAATTTAAAAAAACTTCGGGAAGATTTTTCTCCTCAGTTTCACGATCCCAATGCTGGAAGCATAACCCAGTCTGAATTATCAATTTCATGGATGTGTGCTAATTAACTTCAAAATGTAATTTTATTTAGAAGGCTACCATTTAAATGTTAGTGAATCTTTCTTTTTCCTTTCTCCCTCTCTCTCTAAAGGTAGGAAATAAGGTTAGCAGATGGTCTGGGGGAGAATGAAGAGTCTAGCTACGTTCTGGTTTATCCCGGTTTATATGGATTATTTTGATTGACTTTGTCCTGAGGATTACGTCAAAAAGTTATGTAAAAGAATGGTATCAAATCGGTATCAAATGGAAAAGTTTTCCGAGACTTACTTTATTCAGATGATAGCCTATGGGTTGCCTATGTATAAATCTTAGCCAAATGGAATGGATTTTAGGCTGTCCTAAAAACCATTAATCAAGTGGCTAGCTTCAATAACCTGGTTAGCAAATTTAGTAAATATGGTGGGTGTGAAATGTAAAATAGCCAAGGCGAAGGAGGTTTTTTCGCGGCTGAAAAATGATTGGAAGAATCGGAAAATAAGTCTACGAAATAAGATAAGGATATTGGGAACCAGGATAATAATACTGATCAAGTATGGCCCTGGAACGTTGCGGCTTTGAAAGGTCAAAGAAGAAAGGCTAGAAGTTTTGTAGAGGGCCGATCTGTGCAGAATATCAGGACCTGCTCAAAGTATACGGTTCAATTTTTTTTCTATGGCTTTAGGAAAAGAAATGTTTTGTAGATGGAGGATGATAGACTGCCAAGATTTATGTTTTTACGCCAAATAAAAAACAGGTCGCGCGGTACAAGCTCTGAAGAAGTCATAAGAAAGGATTAGAAGGAGATTAAAATTCTATGAGAGGAAGCAAAGACTGAAGCTTTGAGCAGGGTGGGATGGAGGATGAGATTGGACTCTTTGTCTCTCTCCCTCTCTTTCTGTCTCTCCCTTTATTTCGTATCTAGATTCCCCTGCCATGGCAATATATTGCCAAAAACCAGTCTTGATATTTTGGGATAAAAAAATACGGCTACTAAAATTCAAGGCCGTATCTAGGGGGGTAGAGGGTTTACCCCCCCCCCCCCCCAAAAAAAAAAATGTTTGTCCGACTCGTTAAACACAACCAAAATACATATAAACAGTGTTTTGAAGGGTTTCAAAAAGTTTTTTATTTAAACCCTCTCCCTTTTAAATGAAGTATCCCCCCCCCCGAATAAAATCATGGACACAGCCCTTTCCTGCCATATATTTCATAGTCAATAGAAAAACCAAAACCAGTATAAAGACAAAATATATGACTCTTAGTTGGACACGATAGACAACCTAATAATTAAAATCTTTGCGTGATTCGGATGTTCATGATAACGTTTGTTTGAAAAAATCCCTTCTTAAAACAATTTTTAGTGTAGGGAAGGCAAATGAATTGATAGATGAACATTAGTTGTAAAGAATAAAACAGCAGAAGGAAGCTTGCACAAATGTTGGTATTTACGTTAACAATAGTAAAGAAATTAAAATGAAATACAAAGAGTAGTTGAGCTATTCCATGGAAACTATAATTATTAAAACGAGTAAGTGTTTTAGTTCCCTGGGACCCGCATTACCAAGCAGAGCATCAGTGTTCAGTGATATAATGTGATATCTTATTCTGAATCAATGAATCAGTGGTATCACTTGGGGAAGGTGGGCAGGGGATAGAATGTGCCACATAGATCCCCCCCTCCCTAATTTTTAATAATACGTTTTTGGGGTATTTTCATTAAAGCTCCTTTTTTGCATTTTTATGGAAGAAATAAAAAAAAATAGCCTACAAATTCCCCCCTCTCTAGACTTTCAAAAATACATTTTGACCCCCTCCCCTTCCTTAGTTTTCTGTAATTACCGACAATGCAAGCATTTAAGTGCATTCTCGTTTGGGTTTCTTGCCATTCAAAGAAAATCTCTGATTTAATTGATCACTAATTTTTTCGGAAAATCCATTAAAAATCACTAGGCAAAATAAAATCACTATAAAAAATCAAAGGCAACGCTAAACTTCAGAGGAGATTCATTTGATTGGTAATCGGACTTTCTAATGCCTTTTCAAACAGTTCGTGGTAACGAACTGTAAGTAAGGAGCGACCCGGCTCAATGGTAGCCGAAACTCTAAAAAACGGAATTTTGATACCAATAGATGCATCAAAAGAACCATATTTTAATGCTGAGTTCAAATATATAAGTTTCATCAAGTTTAGTCATACTCATCAAAAGTTACGCGCCTCAGAAAATTTGGCTGATTTTAGAAAAAGGGGGAAAGACCCCCTAAAAGATATAGAACCTTAATGAAAATCACACCATAATATTCAGCGTATCAGAGAACCCTACTGTAGAGGTTTCAAGTACCTATCTACAAAAATGTGGAACTTTGCATTTTTTTTGCGAGAAGAAAGATTGCGGATGCGTGTTTGTTTTTTTGTTGTTTTTTGTTTTTTTTTTCCAGGGGTGATCGTATCGACCCAGTGGTCTTAGAATATCGTGTGAGGGCTCATTGGAAATAAAATTAAAAGTTCTAGTGCCCTTTTTAAGTGACCAAAAAAATGGTGAGCAACTAGGCCCCCTCCCAATCAAAATTTTGAGATAGCCATTTTGTTCAGCATGGTCGAAAATATGATAACTATGTCTTTTCGGATGGCTTAATCCCCCGGAGTCCCCGGGGGGAGGATTGAAAGTTATGAACTTTACCCAATGTTAACATATAGTATTATACGGGAGGATCTTTCCATGAAGGAAGTTTTCATGAGGGAAGCGACATTGCTATGAAGGGGGCGCCGGATTTCCCAGCATTATTAAAGAAAAAGATCAGAAATTAAATAATAAAAAAAACAAGTTTTTCAACTGAAATTAAGGAGCAACATCAAAACTTAAAACGAACAGAAAACATTGCGTATATGATTGGGTTCGCCCCCTAGTCAATACCTCGCTCTTTAAGCTAAAGATGTTTTAGTACTTTCATAAGAGCTATTTATTGTAATTTATAGCCTTTGTGATTAAAGGGTCATTTTTAAAGAATTGGAACAAAATTCGGACTTTAGCTTAAAGAGCAAGGTATTGACTAGGGGGTGAACCCCCTAATATACGTATTAAAAATCAGTTAATATAGAAGTTCGTTGCGTAAGTTAATTCGTAAGTTACATATATTTATTACGCAAGGGCTGTCCCCTCCTGAACGCCTCGCTCTTTAGGCTAAATTTTGACTTTCTGACAAATCTATTTTTTTAAACAATGAAAAACTTTAGCGTAAAGAGCGAGGCGTTGAGGAGGGGGGAGCCCCTTTCATATACGGAATAATTTCTGTTCGTTTTAAGTTTTAACGTCGTTCCTTACTTTCAGGTAAAAAAAAACTTGTTTTTTTTATTTAGTTTAAGTCAAAAGTGATCGGAGGGCAACTAGCTCCCCACGCCCTTTTTTCCTCATATACCTCCGATGAAAATTTTGGGATAGCCATTCTGTTCAAAATAGTTCAAGGATCAGAAAATGAAAATTTCAGGGTCGACACAGCCCCACGGAGCCCGGGGGCAAGTGCTGTAAGTTATGCCATAGGAGCATATAAGGTTTTTATGGAAGGTGTGAGTAGGGGGAGAGGTAATACCACGAGGAGAACACCATATATGGGCATTGACCTACTTTCGGGGGTGACGCAATACGCTCAGTGAATACAACCAGGACAAGATCATTGACCTCTAATGAGCTAGAATACTACCAGTACAGGATCATAGGGGTTAGAATACATCACGAACAAGATGACAACCAATCAGAGGACTTGAATCCGTGTACGAACAAGACCACACCTCTTTCAACAAAAGTAAACGTCAGAGATTAATCGAAATTTTAGGATAATTATTTGGGGTGAATCTCTGTGGTCGCTATAATAGAAATGTACACAATATGGGATGTGGGTGATATAAAATATTGTTTTTGGCAATGGAGTATCATAAAAAGTTGAAAGGAATAGAGCCATTGGTGACAAGATGACATTGTGAATTAACCTATTCTTACTTCCCGACTTTGTTTTGTATATTACACAACTATAATTTAAGCAGTGTTGTCAATATAAAAAGCTGATACTAATAAAGATTTAGATGCCAAGAAATGAATTTTAATAAAGAAATTCAGAACAATCCTTAGAAACCCTTAGAAATCAACTAGTCAGACGATGATGAGTACGAACCATCAAGGACTGCAACCACAAAGGACCTCAACCACCAAGATCGTCTCTCTCCAACGTCCAAGGGCCCCTCACTGCAATATTTGGGCCCATCCCATCATTTCTATACTTTTTTGAAGTTTATTTTTTAAACCTTTTTTATTTTTTAACATGATAATTTTATTTCAGCTTTTTTTTACAGGTATTAGAATGACATAAGACATACTTAAAGCATAAAAATTCACTTTTAAGCTAGATTTCTTAACGTATGATGTGTGATGTCTGAAACCTCTGATTTGGCACGCATGGTTTACTATTTTGCACTTTTCTGACCTAGGTTTCTTAGCCTGTCGTTGGTGTGTGTTGTCGGAAATCCATTATTTGGGATGTTTGGTTTACTATTTTAGACTTTTCCTAGCTAGGTTTCATAGCCTTTCGTAGGTGTGTGTTCAATAGAACGCAAGATTTGGGATGTATAGTTTGCTATTTTGGACTTTCCTGAGCTAGATTTCTTCACCTTTCGTAGGTGCATGTCCGGTTTTAATAATAATAATTGTTTTTCTAATAAAGTTGGGTTTTAATTTTAAGAAATAATAACATCGATGTTTGAAATACATCTGATTTTATTAATAATATTTGATTTCCTTTAATAATTGGGTACATTTTTTGCATATTTTTTTAATAAAGTCGGGCTTTAGTTTTCGGAAATATGAACATCCCAGTATAAAATACATCTGATTTTAATAGTAACATTTTCTTAGCTAGGTTTCTTAGCCTGTCATAGGAGTGTGTTGTCTGAATCTATGATTTGAGATGTTTGGTTTACTATTTTAGACTTTTCTTAGCTAGGTTTCTTAACCTTTCGTAGATGTGAGTTGCATGAAACTCATGATTTGGGTCGTCTAGTTTGCTATTTTGGACTTTTCTGAGCTAGATTTCCTAACCTTTCGTAGGTGTATGTCTGGTTTTATTAATAATATTTGATTTTCTAATAAAGTTGGGTTTTAATTTTCAGAAATAAGAATACTCTTTCTTTAAAATAAATCTGATTAATTATATTTTTTCCCTTTAATAATTAGGTACATTTTTGCATTTTTTTTTTACAAAAGTTGGGTTTTAGTTTTCAGAAATACGAACATCCCAGTTTAAAATACATCAGATTTTTTAATAAAATTTTCTTAGCTAGGTTTCTTAACCTTTCGTAGGTGTATGTCTATTTTTATTAATAATATTTGATTTTCTAATAAAGTTGGGTTTTAATCTTTAGAAATAAGAACATCCATGTTTAAAATACATCTGATTTTATTAATAATATTGGATTTCCTTTTAGTTTTTGGGTACATTTTTGCATATTTTTTAAAAATAAAGTTGGGATTTAGGTTTCAGAAATATGAACATCCCAGTTTAAAATAAATCTGATTTCAGTAATAACATTTTCTAAGCTAGGTCTCTTAACCTTTCATAGGTATATATCTGGTTTTATTAATAATATTTGATTTCCTTTTAATAATTTCCTTTAAAATACATCTGATTTTATTAATAATATTGGATTTCCTTTTAGTAATTGGGTACATTTTTGCATATTTTCTTTAAAATAAATTCCTTTTCCTTTTGTACATTTTTGCATATTTTTTTAATAAAGTAGGTTTTTTTCCATGTTATGAATTTCAATATGTTTTTAGCTGTAAAACTATCGTATGATTGTAAAAGACACAATTTTCTAGATACAAAAAAGTGCTTTATTGAAATATTGCATTTACACATAAATCTATACACTATATAGTTTTTAAGATTATGACTTCATCATCTTCAACCGATGGTGATGTCTCGATGGTGATGTCATCTTCATCATTGAAAAATGTCTCCTTTATTGCTTCTTTCCGTCTTTTAGTGGGTGTAGGGAGAAACTCCATAGTATCTTCATCCAGCTGCACATCCTCAACAATAGCTTCTTTCGGTCTTTTAGTGGGTGGGAGGAGAATCTCCCTATTATTATCATCCTTTCCAAGCTGAAGTGTTTCTGGAGTTTCATCTTTCCCCCCTCGGTCTAGTGACTTTTCTATATTGGATATTGTAACCTCATTCTCTACACTTAATTCTAGATCCCACCACTAACTATCGTTTAAAACAGATTGTGCCTCCTGGAACTTAAAAAAAAAATATGAGGATCATGTTAGTGAAGTTAAACGAATCTAGGTTGGGTACATTTTTGTATATATTTTTTTAATAAAGCTGGATTTTAATTTTCAGAAATATGAACATCTCAGTTTAAAAAAAATTTGATTTTATTCATAACCTTGATTTTTTTAATAAAGTTGGGTTCACCTGAACCCATCTCCGGTTTTTTCATACCCGAAAATTACGACTTTCTAAATTTTTCAGTTGAATGTTTCAGAATAAAAAAGATTTTAGTGCAGTACCACATTCGCACTATCGTTACAACATTGGAATGTTAAAATAAATAAGAAATCACTATTATCATTATAGTAAATTTTCAATTGATCGGTGAATGTTCTACCGAAAAGCGTTTTTTCGAGATTTCAAATAAAATTCTATGACCTTTTTATTATTCTCACTACTCAAAGGTCCAAATGCAAGAACTTTTACTTGAATTTCATTTATTCTACACACTAATATATAAAATTTTATCATGATGATCAGCGGAAATTTCTGTGTCTTTTTTACACTTCCTGCATTTATAAAGAGATGTTTCCCTTCTCCTACCTCTGGATATCAAATTGAACTTCCTTTGTTTACACAAATAACATCTCACATCTTTGACAATGTCATCGGGGTTAACCGGATAATATTGCATTTTTGGCTTCGTTAAGGAGTTCTGAAAGTAGAAGTTCATTTTGATTTTTTCTTCAAACAGTTCGATGTATTTAGTATTATATTAAATACGTAACCTGCAGAGTTCTAAGTGCCAAGGACATTTTCGGGGGGAGGGGGATGAATAAGATATTTTATCTGTCCTAAATAATTTTGGACACTGACCATCTCATGATTCAAAAGTTGAACTTCCAAAGAAAAGCAATAGATTCTTAAATTAAAATATCTGACTTCCTTGTACAGTCTATATTCCAGGTTTAAAGACGATGGTCAACAAAAGTACGTTTTATCGAGAAAATATTAGGAAATTTATAGATTATAGTATGAATGACATGCAAAAACATGAAATACTATTACAACTACTAGCAACTCACTACAACATAAGGACACCTGAGGTCAATACAGCTACGTTTTATCAAGAAAATATATGAAAGTGTTTAAGATATAGTACAAATGGATTGCAAAAAACCTGAAAATAGAACTACTACTAACAACTCTTTGTCACATAAAGCCACCTGCGGTCAATATAGATCTGTTTTATCATGGAAATATCTGAAAATGTTGAAGGTATAGTAGAAAAGGCTTGCTAAAACATGATAATACTACTAGTACTAACAACTTACTGCACTACTAAGCCAACTGAGGTGAATAAAAGTACGTTTTATCGAGATAATATTAGAAAATGTATAGACTATAGTATGAATGAAATGTAAAAATATGAAATAATACTACTACTACTACTACTAGCAACTCACTGCAACATAAGGACGCCTGAGGTCGATACAACTACGTCTTATCAAGAAAATATCTGAAAATGTTTAAGATATAGTACAAATTGACTGCAAAAAACATGAAAATAGAACTACTACTAACAGCTCACTGTGACATAAAGCCACCCGAGGTCAATATAGATACGTTTTATCATGAAAATATGTGAAAATGCTGAAGGTATAGTAAGAAATGCTTGCAAAAACATGCTAGTACTACTAGTACTAACAACTTACTGAACTACTAAGCCATCTGAGATCAACGAAAGTACATTTTATCAAGAAAATATTAGAAAGTTTATAGATTATAGTATGAATGACATGCAAAAACATGAAATACAACTACTACTAATAACAACTCACTGCAACATAATGACAGCTGAGGCCAATACAACTACGTTTTATCAAGAAAATATCTGAAAATGTTTAAGATATAGTACAAATGGATTGCAAAAAAACATGAAATAGAACTACTACTAGCAACTTTCTGCAACATAAGGACACCTGAGATCAATACAGATACGTTTTATCAAGAAAATATCTAAGAATGTTAAAGGTATAGTAAAAATAGCTTGCAAAAACATGATAATAGGTTTTGAATATTCTCCATAAAGAAAAAAAGTTGTACTTTAATTCTAAATTTGCTCAATGAAGTGAAGAAAAGTTCAAGTTCTCTTCGGAATTTTCTCAATGAAAAAGAAATAAGTTCCAGATCAATTCCAATTTTTTCCAAGAAAACAAAAAGGTTCCACTTCAGTTTTGATTTTTCTCAAAGAGATGAAAAAATTTAAAGTTCTGTTTCAAATTTTTCATAGAAGATTGAAAAAGGTATACTTTATAATTATACTTTATAGTTATACTTTCTTATAAAGTTATACTTTATAATACTACTCGTACTAACAACTTACTGCAGTACTAAGCCATCTGAGGTCAACAAAAGTACGTTTTATCGAGAAAATGTTAGAAAATTTATATATTATAGTATGAATGACACGCAAAGACACGCAATACTACTACTAGTAATAGCAACTCACTGCAATATAAAAACACTTGAGGTCAATACAGCTAATTTATAGAATATAGTATGAATGACGCGCAAAGACACGAAATACTACTACTAATAATGGCAACTCACTGCAATATAAGGACACCTGAGGTCAATACAGCTACATTTTATCAAGAAAATATCTGAGAATGTTTAAGATATAGTACAAATGGATTGCAAAAAAAAATGAAATAAAACTACTACTACCTACTTTCTGCAACATAAGGACACCCGAGGTCAATACAGATACGTTTTATCATGAAAATATCTTAAAATGTTGAAGGTATAGTAAGAAAGGCTTGCAAAAACATGATAATAGGTTGTGAATATTCTCCATGAAGATGAAAAGGTGCAATTTAATTCTAAAATTTCTCAACGAAGTGAAGAAAAATTCCAGTTCTCTTCTGAATTTTCTCAATGAAAAAGAAATAAGTTAAAGATTAATTCTAATTTTGTCCAAGAAAATAAAAATATTCAACTTCAGTACTGATTTTTCTCAAAGAGATAAAAAAATTTAAAGTTTAGTTTCCAATTTTCATAAAAGACAGAAAAAGTTATAATTTAATTCTGAGTTTTTTCGAAGAAGTGTGAAAATTCTAAAGATCTCTTCTGAATTTTCTTATAGAAGAGAAAAAGTTGGCTCAATTCTGAATTTTGCCAAAGAAGAATTACAGTTAAATCATAATTTTTCCAATGAAAATGAAAAAAAGCTTCCACTTCGGTTCATAATTTCACAAAGACATAACAAATTTAAAGTTCTGTTCTAAATTTTTTCGTAGAAGATAGAAAAGTTACAGTTCAATTCTAATTCTTTCAAAGAAAATAAAAAGGTTCCACTTCAGTTGTGATTTTTTTCAAAGAGATGAAAAAATTTAAAGTTCTGTTCCAAATTTTTCGTAGAAGATGGAAAAATGTTATACCTTTGATTGTGAATATAAACAGCACTCAAAATCAAAGACAGAGCAGACCATTCACCTCTAAGAGTAACAATTTTAATAATTAGACATTTATCATCGTTAATGACACAGATATATCCGTTAATGGTTTTGGTTCGTAATTGACTACAAATGTGCTATTTAATTCCCAGGGCTGGGAATTAAATGATAATATTTTATCTGATTAATATAACGGTTTCAGGGTGATAGTTCTGTGTGTGTGTGTATATATAATTTAGAACAGAACTTTAAATTTTTATGTCTTTGGGAAATTATGAACCGAAGTGGAAGCTTTTTTTTATTTTCTTCGGAAAAACTAGAATTGAACTGTAACTCTTCTTTGGTAAAATTCAGAATTGAGCTAACTTTTTTCTCTTCTTTAAGAAAATTCAGAAGAGAACTTGAAAATTTTTGCACTTCTTTGAGAAAACTCTGAATTAAATTATAACTTCTTCTGTCTTCTATGAAAAATTTGGAAAAGAACTTTAAATTTTTTCATCTCTTTGAGAAAAATCAGAACTGAAGTGGAACCTTTTTATTTTCCTCGAACAAATGAGAATTGATCTTTAACTTATATTTTTTTCATTGAGAAAATTCAGAAGAGACCTTGAACTTTTCTTCAGTTCGTTGAGAAGATTTAGAATTAAAGTGCAACATTTTATCTTCATGGAGAATATTCACAACCTATTATCATGTTTTTGCAAGCCTTTCTTACTATACCTTCAACATTTTCAGATATTTTTATAATAAAACATATCTGTATTGACCTCAGGTGTCCTTATGTTGCAGAAAGTTGCTAGTAGTAGTTCTATTTCATGTTTTTTTGCAATCCATTTGTACTATATCTTAAACATTTTCAGATATTTTCTTGATAAAACGTAGTTGTATTGGCCTCAGTTATCCTTATGTTGCAGTGAGTTGTTCGTAGTAGTAGTAGTATTTCATGTTTTTGCATGTCATTCATGCTATAATCTATAAATGTTCTAATATTTTCTCGATAAGAAGTACTTTTTTTTACCTCAGATGGCTTAGTAGTGCAGTAAGTTGTTGGTACTAGTAGTATTATCATATTTTTGCAAGCCTTTCTTACTATACCTTCAACATTTTCAGATATTTTCATGATAAGACGTATCTGTATTGACCTCGGGTGTCCTTATGCTGGAGCAAGTTGCTAATAGTAGTTCTATTCCATGTTTTTTGCAATCCATTTGTACTATATCTTAAACATTTTCAGAAATTTTCTTGATAAAACGTAGTTGTATTGGCAAAAAACGAAACAATAGTAAAAAGATGTGAAAAAATGCAGTGAGTTGCTATTAGTAGTAGTAGTATTTCATGTTTTGCATGTCATTCATCATATAATCTATAAATTTTCTAATATTTTCCCGATAAAAGGTACTTTTGTTGACCTCAGATGGCTTAGTAGTGCACTAAGTTGTTAGTATTAGTAGTATTATCATGTTTTTGCAAGCCTTTCTTACTATACCTTCACTGTTTTCAGATATTTTTATGATAAAACGTATCTATATTGACCTCAGGTGGCTTTATGTCACAGTGAGTTGTTAGCTGTAGTTCTATTTTCATGTGTTTCGCAATCCGTTTTTACTATATCTTAGAAATTTGCAGATATATTCTTAATAAAACGTAGTTGTATTGGCGTCAGGTGTCCTTATGTTGCAGTGAGTTGCTAGTAGTAGTAGTAGTATTTCATGTTTTTGCATGTCATTCATACTATAATTATAAATTTTCCAATATTTTCTAGATAAAAAGTACCTTTTTTTTACCTCAGATGGCTTAGTAGTGTAGTAAGTTGTTAGTACTAGTAGTATTATCATGTTTTTGCAAGCCTTCTCACTATACCTTCAACATTTTCAGATATTTTCATGATAAAACGTATCTATATTGATCTCAGGTGGCTTTATGTCACAGTGAGATGCTGATAGTAGTAGTAGTATTTCATGTTTTTGCATGTCATTCATACTATAATCTATAAATTTTCTAATATTTTCTCGATAAAACGTACTTTTGTTGATCATCGTCTTTAAACCTGGACTATAGACTGTATAAGGAAGTCATATATTTCAATTTAAGAAGCTGTTGCTTTTCTTTGGAAGTTCAACATTTGAATCATGAGATGGTCAGTGTACAAAATTATTTTGGACAGATGAAATAGCTTTTTCATCCCACTCCCCCCGAAAATGCCCTTGGCACTTAGAACTCTGCAGGTTACGTATTAGATATAGTACTAAATAAATCGAACTGTTTGAAGAAAAAATCAAAATGAACTTCTACTTTCAGGACTCCTTAACGAAGCCAAAAATGTAATATTATCTTGTTAACCCCAATGACATTATCAAAGATGTGAGATGTTATTGGTGTTAACAAAGGAAGTTCTATTTGATATCCAGAGATTGGAGAAGGAAAACATCTCTTTATAAATGCAGGAAGTGTAAAAAAAGACACAGAAATTTCAGCTGATCATCATGATAATGTTTTAGATATTACTGTATAGAATAAATGAAATTCATGTAAAAGCTCTTGAATTTGGACCTTTGAGTAGTGAGAATATTAAAAAAATCATAAAATTGTATTTGAAATCTCGAAAAAACGCTTTTCGGGAAAACATTCACCGATGTATTGAAAATTTACTTATAATGATACTAGTGGATTATTTTTTTATTTTCACATTTCAACGTTGTAACGATAGTGCGAATATGGCACTGCACTAAAATCTTATTTATTCTGAAACATTCAACTCAGTTAACCTAACCTAACCTCCCAGGTTTCTGCAGCAACCCCTTCCGTGCGAAGCGGTCAGTTAGAAAGAAGTTTGTGGTTCATTTCCGCTCTCATTCTTTTTTTTGGGGGGGGACATGGTTTGGTTTTACCTAACCCATCAAAATACCATCTTTATATATTAGATATTTAATAAAAATATACCTACAACGTAGAGGTCAACTGAGCCTAAGCTAACTGTCTGGTATATAGACGGTAAAACCGGTTATTGTCTGATTTTCACGATCCAAATTCTTGATTATATACTAGCTAACATTTAGATTAATCTCTGACGTTTACTTTTGTTGAAAGAGGTGTGGTCTTGTTCGTACACGGATTCAGTTAAAAAAATAAACTTTAAAAAAGTATAAAAATCGGGGGATGGGCCCAAAAAGTTGGAGTGGGGGGCCCTTGGAGGTTTGGTAGAGAGGACTTTGGTGTTTGAGGTCCTTAGTGGTTGCAGTCCTTGATGGTTCATACTCATCATCGTCTCACTAGTTGATTTCTAAGGATTTCTAAGGATTGTTCTGAATTTCTTTATTAAAATTCTTTTCTTGGCATCTGCATCTTTATTAGTATCAACTTTTTATATTAACAATACTGCTTAAATGGTACTTGTGTAATATACAGAACACAGTCGGGAAGTAAAGCTAGGTTAATTCATAATGTCATCTTGACACCAATGGCTCTATTACTTTCAACTTTTTAGCATACTCCATTGTCAAAAACAATATTTTATATCGCCCACATCCCATATTGTGCACATGTCTATTATAGCGACCACAGAGTTTCACCCCAAATAATTCCCCTAAAATGTCAATTAATCTCTGGCGTTTCTTTTTGTTGAAAGAGGTGTGGTCTTTTTCGTACACGGATTCTAGTTCTCTGATTGGCTTTCATCATGATTCTGTACTGGCAGTATTCTAGCTCATTGGAGGTCAATGATCTTGTCCCGGTTGTATTCACTGAGCGTATTGCGTCACCCCTGAAAGTTGGTCAATGCTCATATATGGTGTTCTCCTCGTAGTGTTACGTCTCCCCCTACTGGTGTGGTAGTATAAAATTCAAAGGGGGCTCATTTGATTGGAATTGGAAGTTCAAGTGTCCTTTTTAAGAATCAAAAGTGGTTGGAGAGCAAATAGTCCCCGTACCCTTTATCCCAAATGCATCCGATCAAAATTTTGAGAAAACCATTTTTTAAAAATGGTCCAAAGATCAGATAACAAAAATTTGGGGGCCAACACAGCCCCCTATAGCCCAGTGGCAAGGGTTGTAAGTTATCCTCCGGTGGCATATGAGGTTTTGTTGGCTAGGGTGGTCGTATAAACTTCGAACGGGGCTCAAATAATTGGAAATTGGAAGTTCTAGTTCCCTTTTTAAGAGCCAAAAGTAATCCGAGGCCACTTAGCCCCGCGCCCTATTTTCCTCAAATGAATCCGATCGTATTTTTGAGATAGTCATTTTGCTCAAAATAGACCAAAGATCATATAACAAAAACTCCGGGGTTGACACAACCCTCAAGAAACCGGGGCCAAGTGTTGTAAGTTATGTCCCTAGGGGCATATACTGTTTTACGGAAAAGATGGTCACATAAATTTCGGATAAGGTTCATTCATTTGGGAATTGAAAGTTCTGCTTCCCTTTTTAAGAGTAAAAAGGGAAAGGAGGGCAACTATCCCCACCGCACCCTCTTTTCCCCAAATTTATCCGATAGAATTTTTGAGATAATAATTATGATAAAAATAAACGAAAGATCATATAACAGAAACTCCGAGATTGACACAACCTCCCAAAGCCCGGGGCAAGTATTTTTAGTTATTCCCCTGGGGCATATAAGGTTCTTATGGAAGGGTTGGTCGTATGACTTTGGAGGGGGCTCATTCGATTAAAAATTGAAAGTTCTAGTTCCATTTTTAAGAGTCAGAAGTGATCGAAGAACAAATAGTCCCCCCTCCCCCCACGCCCTTTTTCCCCAAATGGATTCGATCGAAATTTTAAGATGGTAATTTTGTTCAAAATAATCCATGTAGTATATAACAATCCCTCTTGGATTGACACAGCCCCCCAAAGCTCGGATCAAGGGTTGTAAGTTATTTCCCTGAGGCATATAAGGTTTTGTGCAAGGGGCGGTCGTATATACTTTGGAGGAGGATCATTTGATTGAAATTAATAGCTGTAGTTCCCCATTTTAAGAGTCAAAAGTGATCAGAGAGCAACAAGCCCCCCGCCTTTTTTCCCCAAATGCATATGATTGAAAATTTGAAATAGTCATTCCATTCAAAATAGTACAAAGATTATATAACAATAACTTTTTGGTTGATAAAACCCCCAGAGCTCGGAAGCAAGGGTTTTAAGTTACGCATCAGGGAATATCTGATTTTTTTGTGGAAAAGGAGCCGTATAGACTTTTGAGGAGGCTCATTTGATTGGAAATTTGAAGTTCTATTTCCCTTTTAAAGATTCAAAAGTGATCGAAGGGCATATAGCTCCCCCAGTGCCCTCTTTTCCCCAATTGCTTCCGATCTATCTTTTGAAATAGCCATTTTGTAGAAACTAGTCCCAAGATCATATAAAAATCTTTTCTGGGTTGACCCAATCCCCAGAGCCTGGGATAAGGGTTGTAATTTATGGCTCAAGGGCATACCAGGTTTTTATGGAAGTGGTTGTCACCTAAAATTTGGAAAAAGCTTCTTTGATTGGAAATTGAAAGTTATAGTTCCTTTTTAAGATTCGAAAGTGATCGGAGGGCCACTAGCGCCCCCACGCCCTCTTTTCCCCAAATACATTAGATCTAACTTTTGAAATAGCCATTTTGTAGAAACTAGTCCAAATGTCATATAAAAATCTCTTCTGGGTTGACACAATCCCCAGAGCCCGGGGCAAGGGCTGGAATTTATGCCTCAGGGACATATCAGGTTTAATGGAAGTGGTGGTCGCCTAAAATTTGGAAAAAGCTTCTTTGATGGGAAATTGAAAGTCATAGCTCCTTTTTAAGATTCGAAAGTGATCGAAGAGCAACTAGCACCCCACGCCCTCTTTTCCCCAATTGTATCGGATCAAAATTTCGAGATAGCTATTTTTTCAAAATTTTCCAAAGATCATATAGGAATGCCCCCAGGATTGACACATCCCCGCAGAGCTATAATCCCTGAGAGATTATAACTTGTATATGGGTTACAAGTTATAACCCAGGGACATACGAGTATAAGGTTTTTATGGAAAGGGTAGTTTTATAAATCTTGGAGGAGGTCCATTTGATTAGAAATTGAAAGTTCTAGCTCCATTTTAGAAGCCAAGAAGTAATCGGACGGCAATCATCCGCCTCTCCCCCTACACGCCCTTTTGTCCTAAGTTCTTGTGATCAAAGTTTTGAGTTAGCAATTATGTTCAAAATAACTTTGGTTCTGGGTTTAAAAACCCCCTCCATCTCTTGGGGAAAAGGCTAGAAATTATGCTAGGAACCCATCGTTAGCTGTAAAATTATAAAGTTCTTATGGAACGTGTGATCGTATAAACTTTGGAAGAGGCTTATTCGATTGGAAGTCAAAATTTCTTGTGCCCTTTTTAAGAGTCCAAAGTGATCAAAGGGCGCACCCCCTCGTGTGCTTCTTTCCCCTAATGTGTCCGATCAAAATTTTGAAATATCCATTTTGTTCAAAATAATCCAAACTCAAATAACTATAGCTTAGGGGTAAAAAAAACCATAGTCCTCGGGTTAAGGGTTGTAACTTATACAAGATGCCCATTGTTAATATATAAAGTTTTGGTGGAAGGGTGGATGTATTAACTTCGGAGGGATTTCCAATCATCCGATTGGATATAAAACTTCTAGTTCCTTTTTAAGAATCCAAAGTGATCAAAGGGCAAGCAGTCCCACTTTCCTCATCCTCTTTTCCCCAAGGGCTTCTTAATGTGATAAGAACAAAATTGCATTCAGTGAGACTTTAAACTGTTTCACTTTTATCATTTTAACATCAAAAAGTAAAAAAATTATTGCTCTTTCCAGGAACTGTATTATTGTTTGTTGAGCAAATATTGCTGTAAAACTCAAAAGGATATGTCTAATATATCAAAAAGTTTGTAATAACAAACAAGTAAGGAGCGACCCGGTTCAATAGAAGCCGAAACTCTAAAAAATGTTGACATTAATAGATATATCAAAAGAATTATGTTATTATGCTGATTCCAAACATATAAGTTTCATTAAGTTTAGTCTTAACAATCAAAGGCTATGAGCCTGAGAAAATTAGCCTTATTTTGAAAACAGGGAGACACAGCCCTTAAAGTCATGTCATCTTAAAGGAAATCAAACCATCAGATTTGGCGTATCAAAGAACCCTACGGTAGATGTTTCAAGCTCCTATCTGCAAAAATGTGGAATTTTGTATTTTTTGCCAGAAGAAAGATCACGGATGCGTGTTTATTTGTTTTTCCCCCCATAGATGATCATATCGATCCAGTGGTCCTAGACAAGTGTGAGAGGGCTCATTCGAACTGACATTAAAAGTTCTAGTGCCTTTTATAAATGACCGAAAAGATTGGAGGGCCACTGGGCACCCTCTCACACCTGTTTTTACTCAAAATCGTCCGATCAAAATTTTGCTGAATAACTATGCTTTTGGAGATAACACGACCCCAGACAGGCCTTGGGGAAAGGTATTTAAGTTATAAAATTTGCCCATTGTTTACGTATAGTCTTTGTTATTGCGAAGTATGCACACATTTTCGGGTGGGGGGAGCGGATTTTCTGCTGGGGGGATTTTTCACGGGGAGAATTTCAATGAGGAGGGTAGTTTCCAGGGGGTGAACTTTTCAGGGGAAATTTTACACTAGGGAATTTCCCAGAATTCCTGTACGACATTCTTCTTATGTCTTGCTTTCACTTTGTCGACTCAATTTTACGCTTGGAGATGTTAAGGGTAATAGTCCATGGTAAATTTTCACCAGGATTGAACTGTCTAGAGGATATATCCGTAGGAAGGAGGTTTTTTTTCGTGGAGGTGGAACCAAATCAGAAATTAAATAAAAGAAACAAGTTTTTTTTAAATGAAAGTAAGGAGCAACATTAAAACTTAAAACGAATGGAAATTATTACGTATATGAGGGGGTTGTCCCTCCTAAACACCTCGTCCCTTACGCTAAAGTTCGAATTTTGTCCCAATTCTATAAGAACGACTCCTGAAACTCAAGGTTCGTTTAGTTAGAATAATAAGAATCTTTTTCAAAAGTACTAAGAAAAAACTTTAGCGTAAATACCGAGGTGTTGAGGAGGAGGCAACCCCTAATATACATAATAATTTTGTTCGTTTAAGTTTTAATGTTGCTCCTTACTTTCAGTGGAGAAAAGCTTGATTTTTTTTATTTAATTTTGAACTAAAGCATCCCATCTCTAAGTTTCGGTACAAGTTATCAGTAGTAACCGTACAATGAATTGAAAGTTTACATACATATCTATGCCTTAGGCGTAAGTTTGAATGTATACTTTCAATGAATTGGGTGGTTACCATGGTCATTTGCATAAAAAAATGTATACATTTATTTAAACTATTGGAACGACGCAATTTCAAATTTAAACGTCTTTTTTTTTTTTATTAAAAAAAAACGGGGTCTATTCTTTTTTACTCGCCTATTATTTTTTGTATATAATCAGGGTCCATATTTGATTCTCCAACAGTTTGGAGTCGTTTATACTCGAGATAGTATTTTTTATAATTACATAGAAAAAATAATTAGCGATTGGATAATTTTAACAAGAAATGACAGAACAGTGTTGTGGAGGAGATGGAATGAATGTGTATTGTATAATACACAAGTGATGATTTGCACAGTGTTGTCAATTTTAAATAGTTTAGAAATAAAAAAAATTAACAAGAAATGCCTGAAAAGTGTTTTGAGGGAGTTGAGTTGCACGAGGGTTGACTTGCACGTGGGTTCAGTTACATCCTGGTTCAGTTGCCCGGGGCTTAGTTAAATGGGGGGCGCGTAGCTCGGAGGGTCAGTTGGCCGGGGTTCCGGTTAGAGCGGGGATCAGGTACCTGGGGGGGGGTTCAGTTGCACGGGGGGTATCCCTTTTTCGAAAATCGGGCTCCCTGTTTTCCAAATCCCTTTTTCTTCTGAGGCTTGGAGCATTTGCTGGCTAGATATTAAACGTAATGAAATTTATATAATTGCAATCTGCATAAAAAACCCAATTCTTGTCAATTGTTATCAAAATTCCATTTTTGAGTTTCGGTTACAATTGAGCTATGTCGCTTCTTTCATTACAATTTAACACTGTGAACTATTTGATAGAACTTATTGGGCTAACGTCCTATTTGTAATTAATCTTTTAGCAATCCGGAGTTTTTGAAGCCTGATTCACGCTATTAAGTCTTAGTATTTCTGATTCCAGTTGAAATGCGCACCATTTTAGAAAATTCTCTTTTGGGGGAAGCTTTTGGTTCCTTTACATATATGTAAAGGACTGAAATACCCTTACAGGAACTAGAACTTTTTATCTACCGTGAAAATATTCACAAGTATGGTATTAATTTTTCTATCTTCCACTGAAAAATTTAGAATTGAACTGTGTGTACATGTGAGTACACACATGTACACTGATGTACATTTTAGTAAAGTAATAAAGTAACTTACGTAACTAACTTCTATATTCGTCTATTTTTCTTCTGGCAAAAAATACAAAGTTGCAGATTTTATTTCTGTTACATGCACGTAAAGGACTGAAATACCCTTACAGGAACTAGAACTTATTATCTACCGTGAAAATATTCACAAGTATGTTATTACTTTTTCTATCTTCCACTGAAAAATTTAGAATTGAACTGTGTGTACATGTGTGTACATGTGAGCATACACATGTACACTGATGTACATTTTAGTAAATTAATAAATTAACTTACCTAACTAACTTCTATATTCGTCTATTTTTCTTCTGGCAAAAAATACAAAGTTGCAGATTTTATTTCTGTTACATGTACGTAAAGGACTGAAATACCCTTACAGGAACTAGAACATTTTATCGACCGTGAAAATATTCACAAGTCTGTTATTACTGTTTCGCTCTTCCACATACAAAGTTTGATTTTAACTGTGTGCAACGTTATTTAAATGTGATTATACACATATCCTCTCATGTAAAGATTATTAAAGAACTAAATTATATTACGTCACAAAGTGAGCTAGTCGTCTCTATGTAGTCGGTCAAAAAATAAAAAGTTGAAGATATTATGTCTGTGTCATGTACGTTCATGACTGAACTACCCTTACATGAAGTAGAACATATTATCTACAGAGAAAATATTCACAATTCTGGTATTAATGTTTCTATCTTCCACTGAGAAATTTAGAATTGAGCTGTGTTTACATGTGTGTACATGTGAGTATACACATGTACACTGATGTACCTTTTAGTAAAGTAATAAATTAACTTACGTAACTAACTTCTATATTCGTCTATTTTTCTTCTGGCAAAAAATACAAAGTTGCAGATTTTATTTCTGTTACATGCACGTAAAGGACTGAAATAACCTTACAGGAACTAGAACTTTTTATCTACCGTGAAAATATTCACAAGTATGGTATTACTTTTTCTATCTTCCACTGAAAAATTTAGAATTGAACTGTGTATACCTGTGTGTACATGTGAGTACACACATGTACACTGATGTACTTTTTAGTAAAGTACTAAATTAACTTACGTAACTAACTTCTATATTCGTCTAATTTTCTTCTGGCAAAAAATACAAAGTTGCAGATTTTATTTCTGTTACATCGACGTAAAGGACTGACATACACTTACAGGAAGTAGAACTTTTTATCTACCGTGAAAATATTCACAAGTATGGTATTACTTTTTCTATCTTCCACTGAAAAATTTAGAATTGAACTGTGTGTACATGTGTGTACATGTGAGTATACACATGTACACTGATGTACATTTTAGTAAAGTAATAAATTAACTTACGTAACTAACTTCTATATTCGTCTATTTTTCTTCTGGCAAAAAATACAAAGTTGCAGATTTTATTTCTTTTCGTTTTACTGTCGCTCCATACTTTCAGTATTAAAAACTTGTTTTGTTTTTTTTTTATTTAATTTCTGATCGTTTTTTAGTTAATGCAGCTTTTATTTGCATAAAAATTTTACTTTTCTTTTGCTAAATGGATGTATTTAAAAATTAAATTACGTGACTAAATTCTATATTCGTCTATTTTTCTTCTGACAAAAAATACAAAGTTGCAGATTTTTGAAGATATGAGCTTTTTTTTTCTTGTTCTTTTAACTGTTTACCAGCTCAATGCTGTCTAAACACTGCGGGAAACTTCCTAAGAAGAGTTTTTGATGCAAAACGTCACCTATGAAAAGATTCTTTTAAAAGAAACACTTCAAATTGAAAAAAAAGAAACCATAAGCAAATAATCTTAACAAAGTTTAACTTTTTGAAAAAAAAGGACACTTTTTGGACATTTTCCAAAATCAAAACCAAATGGCTTTATTTTCTTCTTTTTTTGACTGCTTTTAATTTGTACATTACTTTTAGGCTTTGGTAACGGCTTACACACACACACACACACACACGCACACACACACACACACACACACACACACAAACATATACACACACATACATACACACACACACACACAGACACACACACAAACAAAAAAACAAACACACACACAAAAACAAACACACACAAACACACACACACACAAATAAACTCACACACACAAAAACACACAAACACAGACACAAACACACACCAAAAAACACACACACACACACACATGTCTGACATAGTTATTAGATATTTCGACTATGCTGAACAAAATGGCTTTCTAAAAATTTGGATTGTGTAACTTTGGGGAAATTGAAAATTGAATGGAGCATAGTTACCCTTTCAGTTTTTTTTTTTTTTTTTGCTCACTTAAAAAGAGCGCAAGAACTTTTAATTGTAATTAAAATTAGCCATGCATTAGTATGTATGCTACAATCCAAATCTTTAGCTGAAGGTAGATTAAGCAATTGACCCTAAAAGATTCATATTAACATAGTTATGAAGTGTTTATAGAATTGGTGGTCTTTATAAATACAGTTGGTTTGTCAGGAGTATGATGACTATTGTAATAATTCATCATTGTTTGTCGTCTACTCAGTATGATTCCAATCTATATTAGGGACTTGCTTCTTCTTCTTCTTAGAATATCTGACACACATATTCCGAGAAGGAATATGTATCGGTACCCACTTACTAAAAAATCGAACTTCGTCCTCGGGATTGTGTATCTTACCCGGAAATTTCTCACAGCCAAAATCTTCCAGGTTGAATATTGGTATATCTGACTTGCATTTCTCACTTAAAAGTCTATCAGAGGGTACATTCCCTTTTGCATACAGTGCAGTTACACCAAAAAAACAGCATATCTCTCTAACTTCATCCTGAACATGGGGTAAATCCTTCCACTTGGTATATGATGGATGAATCGTTCTATTATACAAACCCATTTTGTTTATAAAGTAAAGTGTACTCCGCCAGCTCTCTTCACTGTACGCATACATATTATAGTTTATAAGCCAGTGATAACAAGAGACCTCCTGAAGATCAGTAGTCATCAGAAGAAATGAGCATTCAATAATCACACCACACGCTGATTTCTTCACCCCAATGTACTCACAATCAAAAACCCCATACATTTTTGAACTTATACTGATAGAATGGGCATTCAAAACTGTTTAAAAAATCCAAATTGAAATTACATTATATACCAAAGAAACTGAATACATTAACATCTAAAACAAAGCATATGCAACCCAAATTTCATCTTTAAAACGCTAAGATATCTATTATCAGATTCAAACGCTTAATACCCGCAAGCATATGCGAGTCAAATTTCATCTTAAAGTGCCAACGTATCTGATAGAATAATCTAAGTCTTATGATCAAT
>NC_142802.1:60830585-60918988 GCF_049724085.1 Artemia sp. Qi Xiang Cuo | reverse complement strand
GATTTTTTTCCGGAAACTGGCATTATTTAGAAAACGATAATACAATAAATTAAAAAAAACTGTGCTGTTCTATTAGTAAAGAGAATCTTTCAAGCTTTTATCATCAAAAATGTGGAATTTTGCAGTTTTGACAGAGTAGAAGGATTTTGTACGGGGATTAATTTTACATGAGGAGGGGGGTTTCCAGGGGTGAAATTTTCAGGGGGAAACTTTACAGATTTTTTTTCCGGAAACGTGAGCTAACTTTTAAAATAAATTTTAGGTCTTTTGTCTTAGGGATTTGCTCCTCAAATTTTTAAATTGAAAAATGAGTGTGCTGTTCTATTAGTAAAGATAATCTTTCAAGCTTTTATCATCAAAAATGTGGACTTTTGCAGTTTTGACAGAGTATAAGGATTTTGTACGGGGATTAATTTTACATGAGGAGGGGGTTTCCAGGGTGAAATTTTCAGGGGAAACTTTACAGATTTTTTGTCCGTAAACTGGAATTATTTATAAAACTATAATACAATAAATTAAAAAAAAAACTTTAAAAAATCCGAATCTATAAATAAATTAAACCCAAAATGAACATACATTTTTTTTTTTTTTTTTTTGAAGGGGGAGGGAGGGATTTTTTTTTTTTTTTTGAAGGTGGAGGCAGGGATTTTTCCGTGGAGATGGGGCTAGATTTACTGGCATTATTTAGAAAACGATAATACAATAGATTAAAAAAAGTTTTTTCAACTGAAAGTAAGGAGCAAAATTAAAAAACTTAAAACGAAGAGAATTATTACGTATACGCTAAACAGTTCATGATAAAAAAAGATAGTTTCATTTTTTTAAGGTTAATTTAGATGAGGTTATGTGCGCGCACATAACCTCATCTAAATTAACCTTAAAAAATGAAACTATCTTTTTTATCATGAACTGTTTAGCGTATACGTAATAATTCTCTTCGTTTTAAGTTTTTTAATTTTGCTCCTTAATTTCAGTTGAAAAAAATTTTTTTAATCTTTTTTATTATCGTTTTCTAAATAATGCCAGTAAATATAGCCCCAACTCCACGTCACAGAGCCTCCCGCCCCCTTACAAAAAAAAAAAAAAAAAAAAAATCCCTCCCCCCCCCTTCAAAAAAAAAAAAAAAAAAAAAAATTTATTTTAATTTTTGGTTTAATTTATTTATAGCGTCGGATTTTTGACAGTTTTTTTTTAATTTATTTTATTATAGTTTTATAAATAATTACAGTTTACGGAAAAAAAAAATATGTAAAGTTTCCCCCTGAAATTTTCACCCCTGGGCACCCCCTCCTCATGTAAAATTAATCCACTTACAAAATCCTTCTACTCTGTCAAAACTGCAAAATTCCACATTTTTGATGATAAAAGCTTGAAAGATTCTCTTTACTAATAGAAAAGCACACTCATTTTTCAATTTAAAAATTTGAGGAGCAAATCCCTAAGACGAAAGACCTAAAATTTAATTTAAAAGTTAGCTCACGTTTCCGGAAAAAAAATCTGTAAAGTTTCCCCTGAAAATTTCACCCTGAAACCCCCTCCTCATGTAAAATTAATCCCCGTACAAAATCCTTCTACTCTGTCAAAACTGCAAAATTCCACATTTTTGATGATAAAAGCTTGAAAGATTCTCTTTACTAATAGAACAGCACAGTTTTTTTTAATTTATTGTATTATCGTTTTCTAAATAATGCCAGTTTCCGGAAAAAAAAAATCTGTAAAGTTTCCCCCTGAAAATTTCTCCCCTGGAAACCCCCCTCCGCATGGAAAATTAATCCCCGTACAAAATCCTTCTACTCTGTCAAAACTGCAAAATTCCACATTTTTGATGATAAAAGCTTGAAAGATTCTCTTAACTAATACAACAGAACACTAATTTTTCAATTTAAAAATTTTAGGGGAAAATCCCTAAGACAAAAGACCTAAAATATAATTTAAAAGGTATCTCACGTTTCCGGACAAAAAAATATGTAAAGTGTCCCCCTGTAAATTTCAGCCCGGGAACCCCCCTCCTCATGTAAAATTAATCCCCGTACAAAGTCCTTCTACTCTGTCAAAAATGCAAAATTCCACATTTTTGATGATAAAAGCTTGAAAGATTCTCTTTACTAATATAAAAGAACACACATTATACAATTAAATAATTATATTAGCACTAACATATCACAATACAGCTAAAATTTAATTTAAAAGTTATCTCACGTTTCAGGAAAAAAAAATGAGGAAACCCTCCACCCCATGTAAAAATAATTCCCGTACAAAATCCTTCTACTCTGTCAAAACTACAAAAGTCAACATTTTTGATGATAAAAGCATGAAAGAATCTCTTTACTAATAGAACAGAACACTCATTTTTCAATTTAAAAATTTGAGGAGCAAATCCCTAAGACGAAAGACCTAAAATTTAATTTAAAAGTTAACTCACGTTTCAGTAAAAAAAAATATGTCAAGTTTCCCCCTGAACAATTAACCCCTGGCAACCCCCCACCTCATGGAAAATTAATCCCCGTACAAAATCCTTCTACTCTGTCAAAACTGCAAAATTCAACATTTTTGATGATAAAAGATTGAAATATTCTCTTTACTAATAGAACAGCAAACTCATTTTTCAATTTAAAAATTTGAGGAGCAAATCCCTAGGACAAAAGACCTAAAATTTAATTTAAAAGTTATCTCACGTGTACTAAAAAAAAACTTTTGAAACCCTCCTCCACATGTACACTTAATTCAAGTACAAACTCCTTCTCCTCTGTCAAAACTAAAAAATTCCACATTTTTGATGATAAAAGCATGAAAGATTCTCTTTACTAATAGAACATCACACTAATTTTTAAATTTAAAATTTTGATGATCACATCACTAAGACAAAATTCCTAAAATTTAATTTAAAAGTTAGCTCACGTTTCCGGAAAAAAAAAATTGGAAACCCACCTCCTCATGTAAAATTAATTCCCGTACAAAATCCTTCTACTCTGTCAAAACTACAAAATTCCACATTTTTGATCATAAAATCATGAAAGATTCTCTTTACTAATAGAACAGCACACAATTTCTTGAAGTAATTGATGCTTAATTGAGAAAAAGGTGAAAATTATAGGTTTTATGAAATTGATCATAAGACTTAGATTATTCTATCAGATACGTTGGCACTTTAAGATGAAATTTGACTCGCATATGCTTGCGGGTATTAAGAGTTTGAATCTGATAATAGATATCTTAGCGTTGCATATGCTTTGTTTTAGATGTTAATTTATTCAGTTTCTTTGGTATATAATGTAATTTCAATTTGGATTTTTTAAACAGTTTTGAATGCCCATTTTATCAGTATAAGTTCAAAAATGTATGGGGTTTTTGATTGTGAGTACATTGGGGTGAAGAAATCAGCGTGTGGTGTGATTATTGAATGCTCATTTCTTCTGATGACTACTGATCTTCAGGAGGTCTCTTGTTATCACTGGTTTATAAACTATAATATGTATGCGTACAGTGAAGAGAGCTGGCGGAGTACACTTTACTTTATAAACAAAATGGGTTTGTATAATAGAACGATTCATCCATCATATACCAAGGGGAAGGATTTACCCCATGTTCAGGATGAAGTTAGAGAGATATGCTGTTTTTTTGGCGTAACTGCACTGTATGCAAAAGGGAATGTACCCTCTGATAGACTTTTAATTGAGAAATGCAAGTCAGATATACCAATATTCAACCTGTAAGATTTTGGTTGTGAGAAATTTCCGGGTAAGATACATAACCCCGAGGATGAAGTTCGATTTTTTAGTAAATGGGTACCAATACATATTCCTTCTCGGAATATGTGTGTCAGATATTCTAAGAAGAAGAAGAAGCAAGTCCCTAATATAGATTGGAATCATACTGAGTGGACGACAAACAATGATGTATTATTACAATAGACATCACACTCATGACTAACCAACGGTCTTTTTAAAGACCACCAATTCTATAAACACTTCGTAACTATGGTAATATAAATCTTTTAGGTTCAATGTTTGAAGCTAGCTTCAGCTGAAGCTTAGGATAGTAGTGGACATCCTACTGTAGGGACTCATTTGAATGACAATTAAAAGTTCTAGTGCTCTGTTTAAGTGAACAAAAAAAAAAAAAAAAAAACTGAAAGGGTAACTATGCTCCATTCAATGTTCAATGTCCCCAAAGTTACACAATCCAAATTTTTAGAAAGCCATTTTGTTCAGCATAGTCGAAATATCTAATAACTATGTCAGACATGCGTGTGTGTGTGTGTGTGTGTGTGTGTGTGTGTGTGTGTGTGTTTGTGTCTGTGTTTTTTTTTGTGTGTTGTTTTGTTTTTTTGTGTGTGTTTGTGTGTGTGTCTTTGTTTATGTGTGTTTTTTTCTCTGTGTGTGTGTGTGTATGTATGTGTGTGTGTATGTATCTGTGTTCGTACATGTGTATGTCTGTGTGTGTGTGTATGTGTGTGCGTGTGTGTGTGTGTGTGTGTGTAAGCCGTTACCAAAGCCTAAAAGTAAAGTACAAATTAAAAGCAGTCAAAAAAAGAAGAAAATAAAACCATTTGGTTTTGATTTTGGAAAATGTCCAAAAAGTGTCCTTTTTTTCAAAAAGTTAAACTTTGTTAAGATTATTTGCTTATGGTTTCTTTTTTTTCAATTTGAAGTGTTTCTTTTAAAAGAATCTTTTCATAGGTGACGTTTTGAATCAAAAACTCTTCTTAGGAAGTTTCCCGCAGTGTTTAGACAGCATTGAGCTTGTAAACATTTAAAAGAACAAGAAAAAAAAAAAGCTCATATCTTCAAAAATCTGCAACTTTGTATTTTTTGTCAGAAGAAAAATAGACGAATATAGAAGTTAGTAACGTAATTTAATTTTTAAAGACATCCATTTAGAAAAAGAAAATTAAAATTTTTATGCAAATAAAAGCTGCATTAACTAAAAAACGATCAGAAATTAAATAAAAAAAAACAAAACAAGTTTTTAAGACTGAAAGTATGGAGCGACATTAAAACGAACAGAAATAAAATCTGCAACTTTGTATTTTTTGGCAGAAGAAAAATAGACGAATATAGAAGTTAGTTACGTAAGTTAATTTAGTACTTTACTAAAATGTACATCAGTGTACATGTGTATACTCACATGTACACACATGTACACACAGATCAATTCTAAATTTTTCAGTGGAAGATATAAAAAGTAATACCATACTTGTGAATATTTTCACGGTAGATAAAAAGTTCTAGTTCCTGTAAGGGTATTTCAGTCCTTTACGTAGATGTAACAGAAATAAAATCTGCAACTTTGTATTTTTTGCCAGAAGAACACTAGACGAATATAGAAGTTAGTTACGTAATTTAATTGATTACTTTACTAAAATGTACATCAGTGTTCATGTGTATGCTCACATTTACACACAGGTAAACACAGCTCAATTCTAAATTTTTCAGTGGAAGATATAAAAATTAATACAATACTTGTGAATATTTTCACGGTAGATAAAAAGTTCTACTTCCTGTAAGGGTATTTCAGTCCTTTACGTGCATGTAACAGAAATAAAATCTGCAACTTTTTATTTTTTGCCAGAAGAAAAATAGACTAATATATAAGTTACTTAGGTAAGTTAATTTATTACTTTACTAAAAAGTAAATCAGTGTACATGTTGTTTATATCAAGTACACACATGTAAAAACAGTTCAATTCTAAATTTTTCAGTGGAAGATAGAAAAATTAATACCATACATGTGAATATTTTCACGGTAGATAAAATGTTCTACTTCCTGTAAGGTTATATCAGTCCTGTACGATGATGTAACAGAAATAAAATCTGAAACTTTGTATTTTTTGCCAGAAGAAAAATATACGAATATAGAAGTTAGGTACGTAAGTTAATTTATAACTTTAATAAAAAGTACATCAGTGTACATGTGTATGCTCAAATGTACACACATTTAAACACAGCTCAAGTCTAAATTTTTCAGTGGAAGATAGAAAAATTAAGAACATTCTTTTGAATATTTTTAATGAAGATACTATGTTCTACGTACTGTATTGTTCTGTCTGTCATGTTCGTACATGTAACAGAATTAAAATCTGCAACTTTGTATTTTTTGCCAGAAGAAAAATAGACGAATATAGAAGTTAGTTACGTAAGTTAATTTAGTACTTTACTAACAGGTACATCAGTGTACATGTGTATTCTCACATTTACACACCTGTAAACACATTTCAATTCTAAATTTTTCAGTGGAAGATAGAAAAAGTAATACCATACTTGTTAATATTTTCACTGTAGATAAAAAGTTATAGTTCCTGTCAGTGTATTTCAGTCCTTTACGTACATGTAACAGAAATAAAATCTGCAACTTTGTATTTTTTGCCAGAAGAAAAATAGACGAATATAGAAGTTAGTTACGTAAGTTAATTTATTACTTTACTAAAATGTACATCAGTGTACATGTGTGTACTCACATGTACACACAGTTCAATTCTAAATTTTTCAGTGGAAGATAGAAAAATTAATACCATACTTGTGAATATTTTCACGGTAGATAAAAAGTTCTAGTTCCTGTAAGGGTATTTCAGTCCTTTACGTATATGTAAAGGACCCAAAAGCTTCCCCCAAAAGAGACTTTTCTAAAATGGTGCGCAGTTCAACTGGACTCAGAAATACTAAGCTTTAATAGCGTGAATCATGCTTCAAAAACTCCGGAGTGCTAAAAGATTAATTAAAAATAGGACGTTAGCCCAATAAGTTCTATCAAATAGTTCATAGTGTTAAATTGTAATGAAGGAGCGACTTAGCTCAATTGTAACCAAAACTCAAAAAATGGAATTTTGATAACAATTGACAAGAATTGGGTTTTTTATGCAGATTGCAATTATATAAATTTCATTACGTTTAATATCTAGCCAGCAAATGCTCCAAGCCTCAGAAGAAAAAGGGATTTTGAAAACAGGGAGCCCGATTTTCGACAAAGGGATACCCCCCGTGCAACTGAACCCCCCATGTAACTGAACCCCTCTATAACCGGAACCCCGTACAACTGACCCTCCGTGCTACTCGACCCCCCTTTAACTACTCCCCGTGCAACTGAACCCGTATGTAACTGAACCCTCGTGCAAGTCAACCCTCGTGCAACTCAACTCCCTCAAAACACTTTTCAGGCATTTCTTGTTAATTTTTTTTATTTCTAAACTATTTAAAATTGACAACACTGTGCAAATCATCACTTGTGTATTATACAGTACACATTCATTCCATCTCCTCCAAAACACTTTTCGGTCATTTCTTGTTAAAATTATCCAATCGCTAATTATTTTTTCTATGTAATTACAAAAAATGCTATCTCGAGTATAAACGATTCGAAACTGATGGAGTATCTAATTTGAAACCTGAATATATACAAAAAATAATAGGCTATTAAAAAAGAATATAACCCGTTTTTTTTTAATAAAAAAAAAAAATACGTTGAAATTTGAAAGTGCGTCGTTCCTAGAGTTTAAATACACGTAGGACTGTTTTTATGCAAATTACCATGCTAACCATCCAATTCATTTAAAGTATACATTCAAACTTACGCCTAAGGCATAGATATGTATGTAAACTTTCAATTCATTGTACGGTTACTACTGTTATCTTTGCAAAGTTGTGCAATATTTGAAACAAAAGTTGCAATAATAGTCACAGATCATTTTGTCATGTAATTAAATAAAAAAACAACTTTTTTAAACTGAAAGTAAGGAGCAACATTAAAAATTAAAACGAACAGAAATTGTTAGGTATATGAAGGAGGTTGCCTCCTCCTAAACACCTCACTCTTTATGCTAAAGGTTTTTAGTATTTTAAAAAAAAGCTTCTTATTGTTCTAATTGAACGACTCTTGTGTTTTCGGAGTCGTTATTAAGGAATTGGGACAAAATCAAAACTTTAGCGTAAAGAGCGAGGTGTTGAGGAGGAGGCAACCCAATTCATATACATAATAATTTCTGTTCGTTAAAAGTTTTAATGTTGCTCCTTACTTTTAGTTGAAAAAACTTGTTTTTCTTTCAATTTGATTTCTGATCGTTTTTTAAATAATCCCAGGAAATCTGGCCTCACCTCCTCGGATAAATACCCTCCCCACTGAAATATCCTCTAAACAATTCAATCCCGGTGAAGATCCATCCAGGACAATTACCGTTAATAACTGCACGTGTAAAATTAACACAGAAAAGAAAAAGCAAGACATATAAAAAGAATTTATTATAGGAATTCTTGCAAATTCTCCCAGTATATAATTTCCCCTGACAAATTCATCCCCTGGAAACTTCCTTCTTCACGGAAAATTCCCCCGTGGAAAAACCCCCAGCAGACAATTCACCCCGCCCCCACCCAAAAATGTATATATGCTTCCGAATAAAAAATACTATTAGTAAACATTGGGCAAATGTTATAACTTAAAAACCTGTCCCCTGGGGCTGTGTGGGGATGAAGGTCATGTTATAGGAATCAAAGGCATAGATATTGAGCCTTTCAACTATGATGAACAAAATGGCTATCTCAAAATTTTGATCGTACGATTTTGGAGAAAAAAGGGGTCAGGAGGGGGGGGGGTCTGGTTGCCCTCCAATCTTTTTGGTCACTTAAAAAGGGCATTAGAACTTTTAATTTCTGTTTCACTTATCCGTCTCACGATATTTTAGGGCCACTGGGTCGATACAATCACCCCTGGGGGAAAAAAACAAACAAACACGCATCCGTGATCTTTCTTCTGGCAAAATGTAAAAAATACCACATTTTTGCAGATATGAGCTTGAAACCTCTACAGTAGGTTCTTTTTTTCTGAGACAATTCTTTTGATATAACTGTTGGTATTAAAATTCCGTTTTTCAGAATTTCCGTTACTATTGAGCCGGGTCGCTCCTTGCTTATAGTTCGTTACCACGAACTGTTTGACACTGGTATATCTGATTTTAAGCCTTCGTTGGATGGAGTTTTTGACTACCAATGATATTTTGAAGGCATTTTTATGGAGTAAATTTATTAGGATAGAAATAGTCAGGGCTTGCTGTTGCTGGAGTAGCTAGTTCTGATGATTCCAAATTGACATTGAACAATATTGGACAAAGCGAGAAATAATTTTTAGAAAACGATCACTTTTTGCATAATATTTGCGGCAGGAGGGTATGTTAAACTTTGTCCGTGTTCTTAGTTTGAGCGCTAGGGGTTTTTAGTGCGAGTTTAAGGCTAACAGATTTTGGTTCATTCATACCCCATAGCCCTAACTGTCTAATTGCTGGCGAGGGATAGCCCTCTTTCAAAAATTTTGTAAACTATGTGGCTCGTGCACGCGCTGTGAAACTGCACCACGCATTGTACGGTGAGGTTAGAAGTTGATCTATGTGAGGTGCGAAATTTGCCCCACACTGAGGAGCAAGTAGCGCCCCAAGGTGTACTCCCGTCGGCAGAAAGTGGACCCCTGGTTTATTGTCTTTATTAAAGCCCCCGCGCAAGACTACAGTTGTTTAAGAGTTGCCAAGCAACTGCTGTTGATTCCCAATATCTACTGGTAGATATATTCTGAATTACGTAAATTGGTAAGTTATTATACATTTTTTTATATTTGGTAGGGAAAAACGATAACTTCTGCTTCAATCTTTAGGCTTTAGCCATTAATTAAAGGAGCACCGCTATTATTGTACTATTTACTATTTCAGTTTTCACGATATGGATCAAGTAATTACTTTGAGTGCAATTTATAGTGTCAATTTAGCATGAAAAGTTGAGTCTAGTCTTTAATTTGCAATGACTCGTAAGGGATTCGTGATTATTAATATTTCCTAGGCATTGTGAAGAATTTGTAATGAATAACTTGCTCCACATCAGGTCAGTTTAAAAAAATATATATATATATGTAATTTTTTACTTGAACCTGATATTCTTAATTAAAATTTTACTTAAAATAAAATATTTAAGTTGTATTTTCTGGCACTTCGTTTGAAGCGTATCGTGTTTTGAAGTTTGACAAAAATCGTTTTCAGGTTTAACCTTTTCTGGTAACCCAGCCAAACTTTAAAGCGTTTTCATCTTACGAGTTCCAAGCGTGTTGGAGACGGGTTCTTCGAAATTGTAATGTGCCACAATAGCATGGTTGAACACGGGCTCTGAGAATACCCAAATACGGCGCTTAAAACGATAATTTGCACAGACCGTGTCGAACTCCGTGTTGGATGTGGGTGGCCTGAAAACGGAGCTCTGTTTTTTTTTATATGATGGTCTGTTTCTTCTATAAAAGTGAAATATTGCAATCATTTATGAGGGCTGACGCTTCAAACACTAATTCATAATTTTTGTCCATTGCTGGAGACTGATAATAATATCAATTTTTTCACTTAGTGTTTTAATGTTATAATTAAAAAAGGATATACTACGTATTAAAATACATTAAGATGAATTAATATCTTTCACTTCACACTAATGGTCAGTATTTAAATAAATTGATCTTGAACACATGAATTCTTGAGGGACGAATGTGCCATCCCGAGGCAAAATATTCAAACTGTGAACTTTAATACATAGCTTTTTAACGATTTGGAATCGACAGGCTGTGTAAAATTTTTTATTCCACAGCCCCAAGGCCGTACCCAGGCTTTTTTTTGGAGGGGGTTTCACTCTTTTTTTTTTGGGGGGGGGGGGTAGAAAAAAAACTCAGAAAACGCATACAAAACTTGTTTATATCCGTTTTTGTTACGTTTTTACGAGTCAGGCAAGCATTTTTTGGGGGGGAGGGTTCAAACCGGGGAAGCTTTCCCCCCTGGATACGGCTCTGGCTGACCCTATCGCAGTTGCGGCCCTATCGGTCCCACATTGCATTGCGGCATGATTCTGTCGTGAGCAGCTACACCTTGTAGCGACACTATCTCTTTGCTACTAAACACGACTCTTGATACAAAGATTACATTTGAAATGATCCCTTATTCATCTTTTTCTGACCTTCCGTTTTATGTGATGGCCCCTGAGGAGAAGGGGGTGGAAGAAAACGGAAAATCACTGGCATCAATGCTAAAATGCGGTTTCCCTTGGTTTTCAAGATAGGATACTGTAAACATCCGGCTAAATATTCTCAACTATAGATCCCAATAGTGTACTTATCATTTCGACTTCCCATGGCTATTTTCTTGCCGAGAACCATTTCTTTGAAAAAAGTCTTTGCTTTTATTTTTGGCTACTATTATTCTCTCTTTACTAGGTTGAAGCTACAATGGCAATCAGGTGGTTATAAACTCGAATTGCTAAGGCTCCTTAAAAATGTTGGGGATAAAAGAGCGGGCAAAACCTTTATAATACAAAATTCACTAAACCTAAGGTTGTCCATCAGAAGATATTATAAAAAGACAATTTACATAATTTTATAAAAAGGAGATGAACACCCCCAAAAAGGGTATATTTTGATGAAAATTATTCCATCAATTCAACACGTCTAGAAAACAGCTGTTGCGGAATCAAACAGTTCGTGGTAACGAACTGCGAGTAAACTGCGACTCGGACTAATAGTAACCGAAACTTTTAAAAGATTGTAGAGACTTCAAGCCCCCATCTACAAAAGTATGAAATTTTGTATTTTCTCCGAGAAGAAAGTTCACGGAGGCGTGTTCATTTGTTGTTGGTTTCTTATGGTCATTGTGTCAAGCCGATTGTTCTAGAAATCGGGATAGTGCTCATTCAAAAAAAAAAAGTTAAGTTGTAGTGCTCCTTTTAAGTAGTCAAAAAGACTGTGCTACAGGAAAGTGGCATTTTCTACCATCTTGTGGCAAACGACTACAATTTTGCCCCAAGAGAGCTAAGCTGCAATCAATTGAAAATCTTCAGATAGTCAATCGATCTAAAAAATATTAAGAAAACTATATATTGACCTTACCTGCTACAGAGACAGTAATGCTGAGCGGTGGCGCATGCACTCCTAAAAAGTTATGTGGCCCAAGAAAATAAAGGGTTCATAGAAGATTTACTTTAAATCTTCATTTTTCTAAGGGCCAGTGGGTCAATGTTAAGGCAGGGGAGGGCCCTGATGCTTCAAAAGTGTGTTTTTATGTCCAAATTGTTTAACTCTCCACGAGCCTCCAGACAACTATAGAGGGACATTTAGAGGGGGGGGTAGAAATTAACCTCTAATCACCCTTCATTTTGACTAAACCTGAATATGGGTGCTGCGAACTCGTTTTAATATCGAAAAAAATTCTAAAAAGAAGAAGTTTGGAAAGCAATATATTACTGCTCCAGCACAAGGGCCGTTGTATTGGAATAAAAAGTATATTTAAACCACTTTAAAACTTTAGCGTAGAGAGCAGGGGGCTGAGGAAGGACCAGCATTCCTCATATGCGAAATAATTGCTGTTTGTTTTAAGTTTTAATGTTGCCCTTTACTTTCACTTGAAAAAAGTTGGTTTTTTATATTAAATACAGGAGAGAAATACGAAATTATAAAATTGTTTCTAAGTAACAAAGCATATTACGCTATACAAAAAGGCTGATTTATGCCAGTTTGTGCCACAAACTAAAAATGTTGTTTCGATTTGCGCCACAAACACTATCATCTGAAATCTGTGAGATAATCAGTCGATCTAAATTATAAAAAAAACTGTTTACATGATTACCAAGTTATACAGGCCAAACTACCCCACGACGGCGCATTTTTACTTAAACATGTGCGCAGTCTGTACAAAGTGCACACTTATTATAAACCCTGTATGCAGTATACTGGCCAGCTGTAAAGTATTGAGTAGAGTTCTTTGATATTAACCAGCTATTCAATATTGAGTTGCTTCACAGCAACCATTGGGACCAAGGCCGTACCCAGAAGGGGTTTTAACCCTCCTCGGAAATGTTTGTCTGACTGGTAAAAACGTAACAAAAATGTATGTAAACAAATTTTGTATGCGTTTTTGACGTTTTTTTGGTGTAAACCCTCTCCCCCCCCCCGAAATTTTTTTTGAGTAAAACCCCCTCCCAAAAAAAATCCTGGGTACGGCCTTGATTGGGACGAAAGCAAGTGGATTGTTTTGTTGGTTAAAGGGGAGGAGGCTAACATCCAAAAAGACTATGATCTGCATTTGGAAATTTTCATGAGGAATACTTCTCATCTAAATAGAGGTTGTAGAGGTTGCATTTATTGCTTAGATTTCCTCCCTTTACCTGAATATATTTCAACTGAGCTTACTAAAGCGCGTTGAAACTATTATAGCTTCATTCTCATATGGTCAGTGCGATGTCTCGGTGGAAAACTAAAGCTTTAAATTACCAACGAATTATAATTGAACTTTCAGATGAAGATTGGGGATTTGAGGGGAGCGCTTTTTTATGTTTAGGAAGATCCTAGTACAAGATAAAGAATAGCCTCGATATAGGCTCGAAGAAACATAATTATTGAAGCAATGTCATACAGCAGTTATAGTTTAGTATAAAGAGTAGAGAGCTAAGAAAGGCTGCACACTATCCTCATTTTTGGCATTAAAAAACGTACAAAAATCAATTAAATACAGAAAACAAGTTTCGAATATAGAGCACTTAAAATGAGCATAAATTATCCCTAATGAAAAAGACTCGCGGCCCTTCAACGCCACACTCTTTACAGCGAGTCTGAAAAGTGCTTTCTGAAATTATTTTCGAATACAGCAAATTTAACCAGTCGGTAATTTCAATGGGCTTATTTACCTGTTTACAATTTTGGTAACTACTTATTAGAATACATACAGCTAAATCAGCAGTTTCATTGTAGAAGTAATGTGAGAAAAAACCTAATTTGGGACAAGAAACTCATTTGTGATAAACTCAATATAAAAAAAAAACAAAAAAAAAACACTCGTAGAAGATGAATAAAAATACTGATAAAGATTTTTGCATTGCTCTTTTATTGGAGCATTCATTCTTGGAGCTTTGAAATGCAAAAAAGTGACGTTTAAAAAAGACAGGCTTTTAAAAATTTTAAAAAATTTTAAAAATTATGGTGGGATGTTGAGTCGGTAAGGCAGCCCTCTTGTAAAAAACGAAGCTAATTTCTATTCCTTTCAATCTCTAATATTGTTTTCATTTTAATTTGAAAGGTTTGTGTCTTTTTATCTAATGGCACTACGAAACTTGTTTCATTAAAAAAATAACTACAAAAGGTGATAGTTAAGGGCTGATCGAATAAAAAATTCATGCCAATACCAAACAGAGAAAACTAGGCTAGAGACATTTCTGACAAATTTCTTTTAAGCTGTTATATTTCAAAGCTCTATTAGCATTTGTATCTAATTACATTACCTAACAACATTATATGCTTACATGATTTATTTTTTTGTACACAGCATAGACAATGTCACGCTTCCGAGAGATCCTTGGCAAAACTCAAAATATGGGCGATAATAAGCAGAATCAAGTGGAAGCAATTTATCTTAGCCCTGACCCTGAAGAAGGGAAAAACATATCATCCAAAGAACTATGGAGTCATTCAAAAATTGTTAAAGTAGCTGGACCACTAAAAAAAATGGCAGCAACCCAATTGGATCATGAAGCATATTTAAGGAAGGTAAGAGAAAAACTACAGAAAGAAACAACCAGACAGAAACGTAACGAAAGTCGACGTTCTTCGCTTGCTGAAAATGAGCTTTTATCCAGACGAAGCAGTGTTAGCAGCATGACTTCTGTTGTTTCTTCTTTAGATAGCTCACCAAAACATTCAGGAAGATCTACACCTAGGCGCAGGAATAGTGGGTTCACAAAATTATTCGGAAATCTCCTGGTAGAACCTACTTCAGAGAATTTCTTGTGTATGCGGAAAACAGCAACAACCGTAACAGGGGCAGTAAAATTTGGCGTACTACCTGACAAACATGACAACAATGACGAAGCCAGTGAAAAGAACACAGCTGGTCTTAGCTGGAGTAGCAGTGATGAAGATGACTTTTGCGATGGTGCTAGCTTACAAAGTAGTCGCCCACCAAGTAGAGCCGGAAGAACCAAATCAGGCACCAGGTCTCCTAGTGGATCAATTGTTGTTAATGAAGACAATCTCCCAATATTTAATACAGATCTTCCTCCGCAAGGACTATCGAATTTGTCAAGTCCTGATAGAATTATCTCGAGAGATAGTCGGCCCAGTTCTATAGGCAGTAGGAGATCGTCACTTTTGCCCAAAATTTTGGCCCTTAGTCCATGGAACACAGGTTCTCCAGGAAGCAGTAGCTCAAAACTATCGTCCCCCATTCCTCTAGTGCCACAACTACAGGCATTAAACAGACGAGTTAGATCAATGCTCGGCTCCGTTAGCTCTATTTTAGATGGATACTCGAAAGAACCCACCTTACATAAGGAAGGAACTACAAATTTACGTGTGTGCAAAACAAAATTAATTGCCATGAAAAGAAGAAGAAAGGCGTCAAATATTGCACGATCACAAGAACTCAGGGTCCAAGAACGAAAAGGCATTGAGACAAAAAGTAATACAATACTCTCAGATGGCCTTAAACAAGATACTCCATGCATTGAAGATGATCAGAAATCAGAGAACCAAAATAAATGCAATTTGAGCAAAACCGACGCTAGGCGAACAAAAATGGTTACTAACGGCATAACAAGTAATGAAAGAACTCTAGTGAAAGAAACGTCGAACAAATATAATCGTGTGAAGGGACAGGAGCACAAAAAACAAACCATAAACAAATTTCATGACGAACATTCTACTAAGGGTAATAATAATGACGATAACTTTTCTAAAGGAACTAAAAATAAGAACCCATTCACTGCAAAGTCTTCTCTCAAAAAGGAGGACCAGAGCAGCAAGTCTACGGCAAAAGGTCCAGTGATTAAAGTCAGTACTTCAACATACAGAGCAAGCCGGAAAGGACTTTCACTTCCTCCTAAAACGCTTGATCTCTCCAAGCTGCAGTTTCCTAATGTCAAGCGTTTGGCTGTACCAGACTCTGAACGAGAGCAGTTCATTGACAAAGACCGAGCCTCAGCCGTGCTTATAGGTGATACCGACATAAAAACAACTATGGCTAGACAACTTAGAACCAAAAAAGGGCGTTACGTGATGCCCCAAGAATCACCAGTCAGCATCTACATTTCTCAAGCTGAATATGAGCTACGTGTTGGAGGTTTAGAAGCTGCGAGGCAGCTGTTAGATAAGGTAATTTTTATCTGGATTTAAAGCACAAGTTGATTCGTCTTTTGAATAATCATATAGATGTATAATCGTATTGTATGCTTCTTTTGGAATACATATTTTAAAACGGAGATTTTTTAATTTTAAAAAAGTAATAAATAGAAGATTTATTTAAGGAGCAGAAACAAGCCATAATTTTATAGATTTAAGCTATTCTACAATTCTTTTCTCCACTTTCGGACATCCTTTCTAGAATTAAGCAACTTCTCCCATTCTGAATGCGCCATATGGTATTTATTATTGTCAGATAAGTAGTGTCAAATGATAAAATTAATCTATAAATATAAAATTAATTAAATGCTTGGCATACATAGTGTTTTTGTGGCTGTTTCACTAAAATTGATTTCACGATTAAAATCATGTATTTACAACTGTACGGCTTTGACTCCTAATTACCCTACACCAGCCACTCATTTAAATTTTGAGAAACGGCTAAGCGGACGTAACATTGCATTCCCTAGGTTGAAGTACATTGTTCCAACCACAGGCTGAAAAAGGAAAGTCAGCGTCTTTATGGTTATTAAATAAAAAAAAAAACACATTTTTTTTAACTGAAAGTAAAGAACGACGTTAAATCTTAAAACGAACAGAAATTATTCCATATATGAAAGGGGCTGTCCCCTCCTCAACGCCTCGCTCTTTACGCTAAAGTTTTTTATTGTTTAAAAAAATAAGAGTTGTGAGAAAGTCAAACTTTAGCGTAAAGAGCGAGGCGTTCAGGAGGGGACAGCCCCTTTCATATACGGAATAAATTTTGTTCGTTTTAAGTTTTAACGTCGTTCCTTACTTTCAGATAAAAAAAAAACTTGTTTTTTTTACTTAATTTTTGAAGGTTTTTGAATTAATGCAGGTTTTGATTTTGGTTAACCGTATATGAATAATTAAAACAAAATTTGCATATTAATTTTACTTTTATTTGGTTAAATGGCTTTCTCGAAACTTGTTTAGTTTTATTTACGAATGTTTTTATTAGTAATAAATATACGTAACTTACGAATTAACTTACGTAACGAACTTCTATATTCATATATTTTTAATACGTATATTAGGGGGCTCGCCCCCTAGTCAATACCTCGTTCTTTAAGCTAAAGTTCGAATTTGGTTCTAATTCTTTAAAAACGTAATCATAAAGGCTGTTATTTAGAATAAATAGCTCTTTTGAAAGTACTAAAAAATATTTGGCTTAAAGAGCGAGGTATTGAATAGGGGGTGAACCCAATCATACACATAATATTTTCTGTTCGTTTTAAGTTTTGATGTTACTCCTTATTTTCAGTTGGAAAACTTTTTTTTTTTTTTATTTATTTAATTTCTGATCTTTTTTTAAATAATGCTGGGAAATTCGGCGCCCCTTTCATAGCAGTGTCCCTTCCCCCATGAAAACTTCCTTCTTGGAAAGATCTTCCCGCATAACCCCCAATTCACCCCCCCCCCCTACAACCAGAAAAAGTCCCCCCTGAAAACGTCTGTATACTTCCTAATAACCGATACTATATGTTAACATTGGGTAAAGTTCATAACTTTCAGCCCTCCCCCCGGGGACTTCGGGAGATTAAGTCATCCTAAAGGACATACTTATCATATTTTCAACCATGCTGAACAAAATAGCTATCTCAAAATTTTCATAAGGTGACTTTGGGAAAAAAATGAGCGTGGGAGGGGGCCTAGTTGCCCTCCATTTTTTTGTTCACTTAAAAAGGGCGCTATAAATTTTAATTTCCGTTCCAATGAGTCCTTTCACGATATTCTAGGACCACTGGGTCGATACGATCCCCCCTGGGAAAAAAAAACAAAACAAAAAAACAAAAACTAAACATGCATCCGTGATCTTTCTTCTGGCAAAAAATGCAAAATTCCACATTTTTGTAGATAGGAGCTTGAAACCTCTTCAGCAGGGTTCTGATACGCTGAATATGATGGTGTGATTTTCATTAAGGTTCTAGAACTTTTAGGGGGTCTTTCTCCCTTTTTTCGATAATCAGCCAAGTTTTCTTAGGCTCTTAACTTTTGATGGTAGGACTAAACTTGATGAAAGTTATATGTTTGAATTCAGCATTGAAATTTGATTCTTTTGATGTAACTATTGATATCAAAAACCCGTTTTCTAGAGTTTCGGTTACCATTGAGCCGGGTCGCTCCTTACTTACAGTTCGTTACCACTAACTGTTTGATAACTTTAAACTTGTGAAGAACGGACACTCCAAACAATTGCTTTTTTAATTACTGATAAAAAAAAGAAGTATTTCCTCACGGCCGGAAAGTGGTACCGTCTACTAGAAGAAATTTCAGTTTGTGATGTCAGTGATAATAGTTGTCTCTTCAGAGGCAACGCTCTGGCGTTGTCTTAGTAAAGAGTGAAATTTCTTAAATTTAATATCACCTTCTTTTTTCTTCAGCCTCTTCGTTTAAAAGCGGTCGATCTTAGAAACTTAAGAGGGGCTCATTCAATTAGAAATAAAAAGTTCTGAAGCTCTTTATAAGACTCAGAAGTGATTACAGGGCATCGTTCAACCTCTCATGCCTATTTTTGTTACCCCGCCAACCTGTATATCAGTCTCCCCCCAGAGATTTTCAATCCAAATTTGAGATGCCATCTTTTTTTAGAATTATGCGAATAAGCTTCAGTTAATTATTTTATATAAGTAACATAAATCAGTAATGATATGAGAAAATCAGTAATGTGGCCCAATCCCCGGGATTTCGACAAAAGGAATATTTTTAATGATTTTTTTTTTTTACAAAATGTCCACAACTTTAAAAAAGCTCTATTCCGAATTGTCAGAAGTCGATTTCGGATTCAAATGTGTATTACCCAAATGTCAGCTAAGAGGAACTTTTTTTTTACCTATCTGCTATTTTTGTTGAATTAATTGTCTATTTTCTAGTATGAATTTTGACGACCTTATTTCTGAATATTGCTTTCATCTTTTAGTGTGGATTCTAAACATGGACTGTGAGGAGCTTTCTTTAAAAATTGTTTGAATCTGCTAAACTATATAGCATAAATCTTTTGACGACAGCAACTACTACTACTACTACCAGTGCTAAGTACTTAGTGCAGTGACAAGTAGCCTGAGGCAGATACGGCCGCGCATGCTCCTCCTCCACCTCAGTGTAATCAGAGCTTTACTCTTTACCCTAGAAAGTAGAGTAGTGTAACTTAGACATGTTACTCTGTAACATGTAACATTATCTGTAACACTTATGTCAGATATGTAACAAGACATGAATACTTCGAAAATGACTAAGATGAATTTTTAATACAGTTACAGGAAAGAATAGACCGGATTCTAATCGTTATTTTCAACCAAATTTTAATGGTTAATTTTAATTTATAAGAAACTGTCACATAAGTATTTTTTTGTTTATTGTTATTACTTTTTTGATGTGTCTATGTCTATTATAGCGTGATTTGAATTGTTGGTTTTTGTCATATTTAAATGATTTTTCTCTCTCTCTTTCCTTCTGTCTCTTTCCTTTCTTTTCTCTTTTTAATGATTAAATGTTTTAGATAGTACGTATTTAAATGTGTAGTAGATAAATTTTCTAATATTTTAATCTTAAAAGTTTTATTTCATTGCCACCCGCCTTTACATGCCACTGAGCCTTTTTTAGGGATTTGTCATTATGTTTACTGAATGATTTTTGTTATTTTTGATTGAAATATTTTGGATGTATTCTGGTTTATTTTAAACTTGGACTGAAAAAAGAAGATTCAAAGAATTTGTTGTTGGTAATGGGGAATAGCTTGGATTAAGGAGAGAGAAGAAATTTTTGACGATATTTAGGCTGGCGACCACCCTACTGTTGCTCAATGTGTGGATGGTGAATCCAAGCTATTCTTTGAATAGCTTGGATTCTTTTCATTTTGTATGCGAGTGTGAAGCTGAGCTGTGGAATAAATATTTTGGAATGTGTCTGGGAGTCAGAGTTGGTTAATTGAGCAGATGTCTGAAAGGAATGTGTGTGCTACTAAACAGTTATGTAAGTTCCTCCATCTAGGGGCTAAACATAGAGACTTATGGTTGAGGGGATAGTTTATTAAGGTGTGTAGGTGTCAAAATTTATTATGGTTGTTACTCTGCAAGCCAGTTTTGACCTCTAATCCCCCCTTTTCGAATTATATTGCTTATAAATTATATTATACATAAATTATTGATTTATAAAGTACATTATTTATGTATTATTTGTAAAATATATTATTTATAAAAATAAAAAATTTCTTATATTATTATTTATATGTAATATTATACAAATTAAATTATTTATAAATATTTTATTTAGAAATTATATTATTTATAAAAGGTAAAAATTGAGTTCTTCTGCAAGTAAATGAATTTCCAAATATGAATTTTACACCACTTCATTTAATCCTAGGCCTTACAAATTCAACCAGGAGATAAAGTGGCACTAGTCGCTCGAAGTAGGTGTAGACTACAACTTGGAGATATTCCTGGCTCCCTAGACGACGTTGATAAAGCCTTGGAAGCTGACCCGTATTATATCAAAGGTATAGCTTCGTTTTTACAGGTTGAATCTAAAAGAAATATTATAACCTAATACGCTTCTTACGCTTGAACAGTAAATCTTGAAAAAAGAAAATGAATAAAAAAGAAGTTTATGCTGAGAGGTCATTTTCATAAATCTCCATTTACTTTAGTAAGAATAGAATTGAGCATTTTTATTTAAACCAAAATACATCCATACAACCTCGACAGACAGGGCACATGCCTGGTGCTATAAATAAGGACTGCATATTGCACAGAAATGGAGACAAAAGTCGCTTTATACCAATATGTATAGTTAGAAGAAGAAAAAAAAACACACACAGATAGGACTATGCTCCTACAGATTTAACTTCCAGATAATTATCAACAACCCCTTACACAGTCATTTTTTGTCACAATGATTTAAGCTGGACATGGGGTTCAGATAAAGACATAAGTAGTATGTTACCTACCATTTTGCGTACTTTATGTTCCTTCCGGTGTATTTGTCCCACTTTACGTTCCTTGACACCTTTACCTTATGTTATTCTACGACGCTCCCATACAAACAGTTTTTTTTTCTGTTAATTTTGCAGGTCATCACACTCTTTGCCAGGGAATGACTCAATTTCAAAAGTTCAGTCTACTAGTCATCACACTTTGCCAAGAGGATTTGCATAATTTCAAAGTTCAATGTCTTTTTTTAGTGGTAAACCAAAAACCAATGTCCCCTTTTACTCTCCAATTATTTTTGTATATATTCAGGTTTTATATTTGATTCTCCATCAGTTTTGAATAGTTTATATTCGAGATAGCATTACAGGCATTTTTTGTAAAAAGCATTTACATAGATAAATGGATAATTCTAAACAATTTTTGGTGAGTAAAAAATATTCTCATGATTATATTAAAAAGAAATTGTCGTGTCATTAAGTTAAGGAAGAAATTCTTTCCTTACATTAGAACTAAGGGTACTTATGTACTTAGAAGTCTGTTGTTTTTAGGAGCTGAAAAAACCTCTAAGTCTCTTATAGGTTGAAATTTACGGTGCGATTTTTTATCGAGATCAATGGGTCTTTTAGATATTTTTAGAAAAAAGTGCTTAGCTTTCGATCGGTAATTAGGGATTAGAATAAAATATTGATTTTTATATGTATTAATTGTTAAAAAAGATTCATTTTTATAAATATAAATGACCCTTTTTTAGGGGTTTTTTTTAAAATACTTCCAGCCCAGTCTGCAAAAAAAAAAAAAAAATTGTATTTTCATTAATTTAAGGAAGAAATTCTTTCCTTAAACTGTGTGGTTACCTCTTTTAAAAATTTATTAATTGTTACAAAATCTTCCTTTTTTTATCAAGATGAGTGGCTTTTTTTTAGAAATGTTTTTTATAATAATTAAATGCCAGTCTGCATTTAAGGTGTGATTTTTATAAAGATAATTGTCCTTTTTAGTGACTGTTTTTGAAAAATTGCTTAGCTTTCGATCGGTAATTTGAGATTAGAATAAAATGATGATTCTTTTAATTTATTAATTGTTACAAAAGCTTCCCTTTTACTAGAGTGTGATTTTTTTATCAAGATCAGTGTTTTTTTTTAGGGATTTTTTTTTAAAATATTTACTGGCCAGTCTTCTTTGAATAATATCTTACTTAAATTTAATGCTTTCAAAACCCTCACCCCCCCCCCATTTCATAAAAAAAAAAATTTTTTAACTTATAAACCTATATAATAAATAACATTTTAGCTTAGCTATCCTTTTTATTTAACGGACCTTATTATCTCATAGGGGGGGATTGACTGAGCCATGCTAATTAACTTTTCCACTTCTTAAATTTCTATTTATGTCTACATTTGATTGAAATCTGATAGTTTTACTTGACTGTCACATGCAATTCTTCTCCATATTGTTTAATAAGGAATGCAAATACTGCTTTTTAAGTTTTAATTTACAAATACCGTCACGGAAGCATGGACGTAGGAGGGGGGGGCGTTGGTCGGGAGGAGAAGTTTATAAACGGTCCTCCGACTAACTATAAAAAACCTTGCTTTTTAAATAAAGATGTTTTTTACAATAATTGAGATGTCTAACATAAACTGAATTATTTTACAAAAAAACAAAATGCATTTTTGCTACATGCTAAATTTTTGTCTTTTTTTTTAAAGAAAGAAGAGACGTGCAATAATCCCCCTTCCGAGACTAAAGCGAGATATGGCGAACCTTCATTAATACAGACCGCAAGGGCGTCTGTTATCAAATTCGCTGGAAAAGTTACACGCGATCTGGACCATCCATCGAGCTCCCAACTTATAGTGACAGAGCCCTCTGACCCCCGCGTTAGCTCCATGGCAACTGGAAGGAAGTTGAAAAGGGAATGGGCTACTTTATACAATGTCTTAGCTCAGCCTACTGAGCTCGACCCCCTTCAAGTTTTGCAAAGGAGTTCAGGTATAGAAGTCCAGTCAGAATTTGTAAGTATATACATAATTTTTTCTATCCCTATTTTCAAAAATAAGACAAAATTTTCTCAGGCGCATAGCTTTAGATGAGTTAAAAAACTTAAAATTTGTTTCTAAGCTATTTCATTTTCTTTCATTAACAAAATTAGAAATAATATATATAACTGTTTGATTATAAAAATTTCTATAAAAAAAAACATACATTTTAAATTAAAAAAAATAAAATGTATAATTAACTATGTCCTTTTAAACAAAAAAAAACAAAGCGCTAATTATAGCTCTGAAATTCATCCATACAATTATAGTAGTTATATAAAACACTGTTACGTTTATCAAATCGTCACATCGAGGTTAATTTTTCCTGTTTTTCAGGTGACCTGACGAATGTTGTACTACGCTCAAAGTATGGGTTTCAAAACTCAGTCACTTCTTTTCGATTTTTAAAGGGTCAGGATAAGAATGAGACTGTTCTTTTGGAACAGTTTTGTGAAATCTGATACCCCTCTCCCACGCACAGGGTATCGATCCTCCTACCGCGACGGAAGCTCCCGGGTCCCAAGGCTTCTCTCCGGGAGGGGCTTGGGGGGAGGGAGGGGGGCTCTAAAAAGGACCATCCAACATTTTAATTGTTGATATGGATGGAGAAAAAAGTTCTTCTCTCTTACAAGTATTTATTTAGCCCAGGTCGAAAAAATCCGTTGGCAAAATACAGAGGAAAATACGGATTATTGAGAAAGTAACAACACCACCAACCTCCGACATATGGAGTTAGTTTCCTTTAACAGAAGCAGAGGAGCACGTGTTAGGACAGCATCCGGAGTCAGTCTAACACTTTTAAAATTTCATCGACAGTTATAATTTGGATTCTCAAATACTTTAATTGTAATAATTGATTGCTATGTTATTTTGAAAAAAAAATTTTGAATAAAATCATTAATTTTTTTCTATAAGTATCTTTTTATAAATTATACTTATAATAATAAGACTAAATTGTAACGACAAAAAAAAATATTTTTTTTTAAATTTTAAGTTTTCATCACGAAAGACATAAGGCAGTGTAACTTTTTTTCTTCTTCTTTTAATTTTTCAGGTGGTGGGGCAATGACTATGAGACATTTACATATTTTTATAACTATAAAAAAAAATTTTTATTTTAAATAAGAAATAAAACTTTTTTTTTCTAAATATTAAAATTATATCAATACCATAGACACCCGTGAGAGAGTATGAAAGTATATTTAAAGTACCAATTATGTATCCACAAGCAGAGGTCAATTATGAAACTACACTTGTTATATAGAATATGAGGATGCATGAGTGAGTCCTGCATGATTTTTTTGGGGACATGATCAGCCTGGACGACTGAATCTGTGATCTTGACATGCTTGAGGACCCAGAGCGGGCAAATAGTTTCATGTGTGAATATTTAGATGATGCTACCAGTAAATTTGACCCGTATCCTTATAATGAAATTCCCTCAGAGGACAATAAAGTCTGGCTCGACCAATTGTCTCCAAACACCTTGGAATATGTACTAGTGACCCTCATGTCACATCCCCCCACTGGGATCGAACAGACTGGGAGTTGTGTTATTGAAAAGCCCCTTTCACCCTCCTCGACCATTCTGACTAATAGTAGTACTAGTACAACATCAGCTCATTCGTCAGCGGACATTTTAATTAGACATTTATAATTAGTGAATTGAGTCCTGAACAAACAGGGTCAGGACCTCAAAAAAGTACTACGTCCCCGGCCTTGCATGATTTTTATCTGTTACAGTCTGCTCTAGGTCATTTGCAAACAGACAGGATAGATTTTAGACGTCCCGAGGAAAACGCTGTCATTATTTTAACTGACCCCGTTAAAAATCTCCATATTTATATCGACAAAACTTGAGCAATTATTGATATTCAGATCAAGACCGGGGGAGTTCAAGGGGGACATAAAGCATCAGTGATCCAACCAGTGTACCGACAAAAGGGGACATCTGGGGACCTTTTTTATTTTAATTTTTAAAAAGGTAACCAGACTTTCAACCTAGGTCTAAACAATTTTGAAGACAACTTTTTCAACTGGGTAAATAAACTAATTTCAACTTTGGATACATTTAGCGAGAGGGGGAGTGGGTCCACCATTTTATACATTGAACACATGGATCTGAATCTCAGTAGATTTAAAAAAACTTTATTTTAAGAGGAGCAGGTAATCTAAAAATAAAATGCCACCCAGATTTGTCGGCGCAAGGAGGAGTTCGGTTTTTCAGATTTGACACAGGGTTGCAATGCTTTAAGTATGCGTTTTTAGCATCAGCACCTAAGAAATTAAATAATGTATAATCAATGAAAAATCTCGACAAACTTGATAGTAACGTTGGAAAAAATTTCCCTAATGTTAATTTTTATTGTTTAGAGGGAAAATATCCGGTATCCTTTAAAGAAATAAGCATATTCGAGAAAGACCATGAAAATCTTGGGGTGTGGGTAGCTGTTCTCCAATACGACACTGAATTTGTAGATGGGGGAAAACCGAATAAAAAAGGGGTTTTGTACTCAGTGAGGACACCGATGGTGGAAAATGGTAAAAATTGTGTATGGATTATAGACGAACCCCCGAAAGATGTACATTCGTATGACCATTTTTCAACGTTCTGGCGATACGTCGAATCATAGCTCGAGCAATTCATAAGGGAGAATTGTTCTAGTGTACCAGGGGTCTTCCCTCAGACAAAGCGGAGCGAACATTCTCAGATCACATGGATCCTTGCTAACTTCATGGACCTCAGTGACTTGCAATTCCGGCCTAAGGAAATGACACTTTACACTTTAAAAATTTTCAATATTATCTTTTGCACTTCGATAAAATGTCTCTGGATTGTGAAACAAGACTGGTTGAGGTATCAGACCCATCAAGGCCAAATATAGTCAAGGAACACAAACTAGTTGCGTGTTCCTACGCACATGCCCGTCGCGACGCCAACAATAAAATGCTATTGGAAGAGTTTTTTTTAACTATGGACGAGGAGGGCAGTATGGAAAAGCTATTGGTTTCTTTAATAAAAACGGCGAACAGAGGAATTTCACGATTACGTCATACCAATTATCCGATAATATTGTCGGATAAAGAGCAATCAGCGTTGGAAATTGGACCGGTTTGCTGGGTGTGTAGGGCCCTTATCCCAAAAGACGCGGTACAGGACCATAATCACCTTATTGACCCCAATTCAACGGGGCATAGTAACTTTCGGGGGTGAGCTCACACTTCGCGTAATTTAAAAATTAAAAAACAACTTTTTCTACCGGTTTTTATACATAACTCTAACTACGATCTGAAGTTTGTGTTACCTGCATTGGCACATCTTCAAAGAAATGTACCAGTGGATGATAATGCTGCATGGGTGATATACAGCTTTACGTACAAAATCATAACTAACTTCGTAGAAAAGTTTCTTGTTTTTGAATTTATGTGAAAATTTGTTGAAGTCGGTGTTGATTACACGAATAAAATTCATTTTTTATATTCTTACAGTTTTTTCACCAATTCATTGAGTGAATTAATTCAAGTGCAGAAAAACGATGACGGTTGCAATGCTTTCCCCCTTCTCAAGCAACAATTTTCAAATGATTTATATGATTTATTAACGGTCAAGGGCATATATCATTATGACCATTATTGTTCCATGTCGAGAGTCTCCGCGGAGTCTAGTCCCTGTCTTGACGCTTTTTACGACAGTCTTCACGGTCGGAGGTGCACCACCAAGGACTACAGTTTATCAATAAAAGATTTGGAAGAGGGAAGGTGCATAAATGGACCTGAATACCGCAGGCTGTATTTGTCGAGTGACGTGTTAACTTTTTTAGACATGCTTAAAAATATAGATAAAACCTATGAGGAGTTTAGTCTTGATGTGGGGTATTATTTTTCTTCGTCTCATCTAGTGCTAGACCTCATCCTGAAAATCAATGGGTAAAAACTTTGGCTAATTATCGACATTGATCAGCATCTGTTCATCGAGAGGTCAATGAGGAGGGGTGTTTGTTTTTCACGGAGACCGTATCTTGGAAACTGAGCCAACGGGGGAGAAGACAGGGAAAAAATCAAATGCAGTTTTCCTCGATATTAAGTCTCTCTACCCCTCGGCCATGTCCCAATATGCACTACTTTGCAGCGACTATAAATGGCTCAATGATCCTCAAGCTCCCCATTTCCCCAACAGTGACAGTGTTGAAGAGACTGAACCGGTTGGATGGCTTTTTGAAATAGAAGGAGAGGTACCAGTCGAGCTTCGCGATTCAGTAAAGTATTTTGTTTTAACGTGTATCAATATAACTTAGTCAAAGGAATCTATGATCCGTTGCAATATTCGATAAGTCGAGGTGGACGGATGCCATATGGAGCCTTCAAAACAAAAACTTATTTCCGACATTGTGCCGAAAAAAACATATATGTACATCAAGTAGCGTTAAATTGGATGTGTAGCAACGGCTTCAACGTCACAACAGTTCACCAAGCCTTCGAGTTTAGTCAAAAACCTTATTTGAAAACGTTTGTTGACACTTTTGTCGGCAAACATTTTGTAGCACAGACAAAAGCTGAAAAAGAAATTTATAAACTCATTTTGAATTCGGCTTTCGGCAAAATGTCTGAGAGTTTTCGAAATAGGAATCGTTGTGACGTTGTGACCGGTTCGGAACAATGTGCTTGAAGTAATGTTGATTCCAATTATACGTCCGTTACAATCCTTGGCCTGGGCATGGTACTTTTGAATAGGAAAAAAAGACACATTGTCCTGAATAAAAATATTGCTGCAGGCAGTGCTATCTTAGAGATCTCAAAAAAGCTCAGGTTTGAATTCTAATACAATGTAGCTAGGGTACGTTGGCCGGAAAAGGGGCAAGTAGAGGTCTGCTACGGTGACACGGATTCTCTACTGCTCAAAGTAGAAACATCAAATCTAATTGATGATTTGGCGCACGGTGAAATTATCAGCTCACGATTGGACTACACCAATTGGAGTGTTGGTCTTTACCCTGAGCTAGTAAAACGTCGGGCGCCCAATCAGCTTTTATTGTTTAAATCTGAAACGGGAAGCGACTTGATTTCCCGTGGTATGTTTGTAGGTCCGAAGGGGTAATTTATACAGACACACGACGAGGAAATCAAGAAACGTTGCATAGGAGTACCCACACGCTTTGTGGACAAGAATTTCGACATAAACATTTATTGGAATTGTATTGTTGAAAATGCAATTCCACGAGCCAAATTGTTGGCAATTCGTTCATTGAACTACAGGAACTATACTGTAAATGTAGAGAAAATAGCCATGAATACCATTTCCGACAAGGTCTATGTTTGTCAAGATGGTGTGACCACCCTCCCCCTTGGACACTATTTAACTTCAGACCGGCCCGAATGTATTGCCCACAGGGAAAGTCTCGGTTTAAATAAAGTCCTGTAAATAATTTCCAAAAAACCTTTTGGGGGGGGGGGGCCTCGCGGCCTTTGGGGGGGGGGGGGGGGCTCGCGGCCCGGGGGGGGGGCGGCCGCCGCCAGCGCGGGGGGCGCACCGTCACCAAAGTTATCTTCTTTTTTTTTTGGGACTTAGAGCAGATTTTTTTTTTCAAGTGCCATCTCTAATTTAATGTTTTTTTTATCTATAAACAAAAAAAAAGTGTTTTTTCTCTCTCTCTGTACCTATGTAAATGTTGCTGTTGTATTTTTTTTTATAAATAAATTTAAAAAAGTGTATTTTTTCAAGTTATCTATATAAATAAACAAAAAAAAAGTGTTCTTTATATATTGGCACACATGTAAATTGTGTTGTTGTATTTTTTTTATTACGAATAAATTTTAAAAAAGTGTATTTTTTTCATTTTATTTTCAATTTTTTATGTGAATATAATAAAATAAAAAAATATGATTCTTTGTCTTTGTCTTTGTCTTTGTCTTCTTTAATAACAGAGTAGTAGGGAAAAATTATTTAGTTATTAGACAATTAGGGTCTACAGTTAGTTTTCAAGGTGAAATGTTGAAAGGAACATATATCAATTTAAAACAAAATTCAGATTGCTTCTGTGTGGGCCCTCAATGTTGGGCAAAACAACACTCTTAACTAAAATAATTAAAAATTTTGATAAAATATTTGCAGAAAAGCATAAAAAAATCTACTACTGTTATAGTATTTGGGAGGAGTCATACAATAAAATAAAAGCAATTGCTGCCACCACCACCATGGGATCGATGCGGATACAGTTCATACAGGGACTTGATGTTTTTAACACTATTGAACCAAACTCTTGGATGATCATTGACGATCTGGCTGAATTTATTGAATAATGGTCCCAGGAAATGCTACAATTGTTTACTGTTCGCTCTCATCATGAACAGATTTTCGTTACTCTAGTTCTACACAATCTCTTTCATCAGACAAATGTATGTGAACACTTGCTTTGAACTGTACCTACTATATAATCTACAGAGTTGTTTGTGATTCTAGCTGGCTAATAACTCTAAATACACAAAACTATCCAGGTGACCCTAAATTTCTGCTTTCAGCATACAATCAGGCAACTAATAAACCCCACGTCTATATCCTATTTGATCTTAATAATAATACACCCGAGGATCTACGTGTAGTCACAGATATTTTTGACAATGAAATTACAGTATATTTCCCCGTGAGCACTAAAAAGACCTATTAGTCGCTATCATGACACTGAAGAAACTACATAAACATAGACATTTTTTTTCATTTCTAAGCACTTCAAAACCTCCGCTTAGAAAAGCAATACTCAAACATGGTATTGACAATGATTTCATTAATCTAATATCTGAACTTTGTTTAAATTTGACCTAGGTTAATGTTCAACTGCCATAAGTATTTAAGAAACAAAAACAGCCACGTCGGTCAATTTCACGTGCATTAGCCTCTAAAAAGAAAGTAAAGCATTTTAAAAGGAAAGGACTTCTTCAGGCGGGCGGTAGCTTTTTCACACTTTTACTGCCGATAATTGCAGGACTTGTAAACATTTTTCTCTAGAGAATATCAAAACACTATAAATTGACTCAAATAGAACTCGCTCTCTCATCCATGAAACACTTTGAGGACAATCTTAGTCAATTCCTCGACAATGAAACTATTGATGATGATAAAAAACTGATTTTACTTCAAGATGCACTTCGTCGAGTGGGCAAACATTATCGATCAAAGCCTACTGCTGCTGACCCCAAAAAAGAATCATCTTCTCAAGAATCTCCTGGTGCTGTTGCTGTAACAAAATTAAATAAGGAGGATTTGGATTCAATTGTATTTAAATTTTGAATTCAAATGCCCCACTCTTTGCTTTAACAAAGAAAACGACTTATACCTTCTCTCTTTGAAAATTGTGATATTCTATCTGAGGTCAATAGAAAAAGGATTATAGTCCAGGGAAATAGTTAGAGTCTACTTGATATAATGTATAACATGCTTACAAATCGTAAAGGGCTAATATCAATTTACACTCATCTATACAAATTTTTAAATACAATAAATTTCCCCAGAAGTATTATTGACAATAGACAAATTCTAAAAAAATTAAATGAACGTGCATCATCATCAACATTAAAATATGAACTTGAAGAAGAAGAAGATTTTAAATCAATTTTGGAAAATACTAGCACACCACTGATAGCTAGACAAAAGCGAAGACGTATCAAGTCAACGTCCCCACCACCAGCAGCAGCCAGTATACAAAAGGGTAGCGGACGTTACACAACGTGTTTACGTTCAAAATGGCTGAAGTTCTGAAAGGTGTTTATGAAAATATTGGCGAGGCTGGGAGTTTAAGTTCCCCCACAACTCTTTCCAAAGTCACGGGTGTTCGCACTAAAAGTGTACAAGACTATCTACAAAATGAACCAAGTTACACCCTGCATAGAAATCATAGACTTCGTGCCAATCAATATCGAAAAACTAAAGCCTTTTACCCATTGGATATAATGCAAGCAGATCTCCTGACTCTAGATGAGCTTCAAAGACGTCACAATACATCGTACAAGTACATTCTGCGTGCACTCAGTGTTTTTAGTCGCTATGCATATGAAATTCCATCGCAATCGAAGAGAGGTGTTGAAGTTTCTCAGGCCATTGAAAGTATTCTCAGGAAGGATTCATATAAAAAATTCAAAAGGATCGTGGTAGTGAATTTGTTAATCCTCATGTTGCAAAAGTACTAGAGAAATATAGTACACTGCTCTATCATACGCACAGTCCTATAAAGGCTTCATTGGCCGAGCGATTGATAAGAACTATTCGACTTTTAATTTCAAGATATTGTACATTGAAAAATACGCCGGCTTTTATTCATGATCTAGATAAAATCATGTTGATTTATAATCAACGACCTCATCGATCATTGTCCAGCTCTACACCAACTGACGTTTATCATTGGGATCATAATAAAACTGACACCTTTCTTAAACAATATTCCAATGAATCAAAAGTCGAGAAGAAGAAGAAAAATGAATTCAATGTTTGTGATACGGTTCGAATTAATAGAACAACTAATGTTTTTGAAAAGGGAACTTACTTGTGGTCCACTGAACTTTTTAAAGTGGCAAAAATCCTAGACACTAAACACATAACTTATCGCCTGCGTGATACAAAAGATGAAGAGATTTTCGGCGGCTTTTATGACTATGAATTGCAAAAAGTTAAAAATTCTAGTGATATCTATCAAATTGAAAAAAATATTAAAGACACGTACTCACAGAGGTAAAAAACAGTTAGTTGTTCGGTGGCTAGGATACAACTCAGATTTTGAGTCTTAGATTGGTATTGAAGATATTGATAATGCCCAATGATTTCTATGTAAATTTCATTTCCAACGTTTCCGATCCTCTCTACAATGACTTTAATACGACAAGTGATTTTTGGACAAAACTCTCCCCCGCCGGCAAATTTTACGGCGCAGATTTAGTGGCTATTTTAGACTGTATTATAAAAAAAAACAATGAAATACAGAGAAAGGATCGTAAATATTAAATAAAAATACGACCGTTTGAATTCGGTGATGAAGGTGCAATGGCAACTTTTGACTCTAATTAGTACCCTATTGCTAACATCCCCTACAGGGAATACAATAACATGCATGAACTGTGTCGAGTTATCAACAAAAAAATTGCAAGTCGAAAAAAAGGCGGTTTCACTTTCAATTACTCGACGGAACAAAGGAGAATTTATATTACCAATCCATTTGAGAATGAAAGAATTTTCCTCAATGAGAATTTACGTGAGGTTCTTGGTTTTAAAAAACGTATTATTAAGACAGAAAATTTCAGTGGTAGTGACCATGTTATCTATGCAGACTATGCATCCAGCTTCTCCACAGACACTTGTATATTTCTCTACGCATCGTTTGTGGAAACATCTCGTGTTGGCAATTCAAATATCCCCCTCCTACGAGTTCTTGAACGAAAAACCAATCGAGAACACGTTCACCACTACAATATAAAGCATCTTCAGTATATTCCCTTAAACACTTCCTATTTGGAACTCTGTCAGTTAACACTAAGAACTGAATTAGGTGATCAAATAGCAATTTAAAAAGGCTTAGCAGTGATTACATGTCATTTTCGACCCTTTTTCAACGACAACGACGGTACAATAACCTAAAAAATGAACGATAGAAGAATTCCATTTGTCTGTCCCGATATTGACTGTTATGTTGGTGCTTTGAGTCCACGTCAAATAGGCAATGCATTGGACTACTACAAGGGGCATACTACAATGTCTGGCTATGGTCTCGGTAACTCGTTTGCTAGGCTATTTCGTTCTGCTCTACCCCTAACCAGAAAATATCTTGTTTCTGCTGCATCAAATTTTGTTGCCTCAACCCTACAGGACTGGGGGTCCGGCAAGAATTTCAAGGAGAGTGTTAAGGAAAATATTAGATCTTCAGCAAGAGCGGTTATTGAACAATTAAAATCTAGACACACTGGGGAGGGACTGAAAAGGATGCGTTCGCGTCATTCACTCATCAGTATCCACCCAGGCAGGAAGCAAAGGACATCAACAAGGACTTTGAGAAATAAAACAACGACGGCCAATAAGCAGCAGCAGCAGCACAAGAAGAAAAAGAAAAAGATTGTTAGATCAAAGAAGGATTTCTTCTCTTGAGATGACTAATCTCCCCTACAAGGACTCATATTCATCAATCAAATCCTCATTGAATCTATTCAATGCTGAAAATGTTGATGTCAGTGTCAAGTATGGCTACTATGAAAAATATCACACCCAACAACCCCTCTCGGACAATATACACTTTCAAATATTTTCAAATGAAGACTATTTCATTGATTTGTCATCAACATTTATTGATTTAAATGTTGTGGTCAAGAAAAAGTCAGATAATACAACTCCAAATGCCGGCGTTGGTCTCTCCTATGAAAACTGTATTCTACACAACCTATTCAAATAAATTAATGTATTTATTAATGGGACATTGGTGAGCAACAGCAATAATTTATCCAACTATGCAAGCTACATACAATTTATGATGATGACGCCAAAGGCGTACAAGGAGTTGAGAGGACAATCATTGGGCTATGAATATCGAACAGGTATTGATACTGACGGTGAATTGACTACAGCAGTGACCCAGGAGTATCATCTAGTTGGAAAATTAAATCATGAGATATTCAATATACCCCAATGGCTACCCCCCAATGTCAAAATTGACATAAAGATGCATATGGCCCCATCGAATTTCATTTTGAGAAAAACACTTCTTACAGCACCCGATTCAAATATTATTATCACATCGGCAATTCTCCACGTTCGAAAACAACAAGTTATGAGCTCTGTTGCACTGGTAGTGGAGAAGCTTAGAGCCAATGGTAGCAACAGTAAAATTTTTGTCCCCCATACAATCACCAATCAACGTCACATTGCCTCCGGTTCTCGTATCTATAGCGATTCATCATTTATCAATGGAGAAATCCCATCAAAATTGGCATTGGCCTTTGTGAAGAGTGGCAGTGCCGTTCGATCCTGGACTGAATATCTCCAAGATTTTAATTTTTTCGGTCTATCTAGTCTTGTGTGCAAAGTGAATGGTATTCCACTGTACACTCTATTATTTGACAAAAAATACTATAGAACTCTGTACGAGTTGACCATGCAATCCCTAGATTATGACTCTCAACTATTTGAAAATGGAAAAACCGATTCAATGTTTTCAAAAAAACATAGGGTTATTGTTTTGGACTTGTCAGGCACACAAGATATGAGCATAGTACGAACTGGGACTGTACGTTTAGAGTGTACATTTGTCAATGCTCTGACTGAGAGTATCACTCTAATATCACTGAGTCAATTTGAAACCTATTGGGAAACAACACCCGACGGCAGTGTTCTACTAGACCTTGCACCATGAACACAAATCAAATAATCAATTTATTTAGTATGGATCCATACATGTCCCAGTACAAGTCCTATTGCATACTTTCGGACTTCATTGAAAAAATTCCAAGTGTTAACAATACCCTAATCATTGTTAATAGCAGTCCATCGACTTTGAAGACTGGCCATTGGCTATGCATCGTTCAAACAGCGAAGAATATGGAATTTGTTGATCTTTTTGGCCTATCGTTTAAATTATACGCTCCATACATCAGCAACTTTATTGAAAGCAGTGGGAAAATCAGTATTCAAAATCAACGAAGAATACAGGATTTAACAACTAATACATATGGCTTTCATGCACTACTCTTTTTCATGTTCAGATGTCGTGGCTACACCTACACGCAGTTTCTCAACATCTACGTTGACTTACCTCAATTGAACGACTTTCTAGTGGAGAAAATAATTAAAAGTTTATTTAATTATTATTTTAGAGCCATAATAATAAAATGTTCCAAAGATTTTTTTTAAATTGTTTCTTAATAAAAAAAAATTTACACATGATAAAACGACTTTTCTAATCTTTAGATTTCATCCACTACTAGGTATTTGTCGACAACAACTAGTGCTGGTAGATTATTTGAATTCACAGTGTACTGATCCTGATGTAGTGCAATGTCAGGGTCACATTTTCTACAGTAGAGTGTGACTTCACTCTTGTCATATATCTTTGTATAGTCAATGATACTATTCGCATTCATTCTATAAAATTCACATGTTTTAATTTGCGTATTTGAAGCAATTTCACAAACAGTGTCCTCAAGTGTCGAATCACATTCCTTCACAGCCAAATAAAAATCAGTGGGCTTATAATCATAACACCCAGTGTCTTCACAACAATGACGTAGAAATCATATTCTCTTGTTGTTCCAACAGTTGAATCGTTGACCTGGTTCCTCCTCCCAGAAAAATCTAAAACCACGACGATACCAAACTCGTAGCAATAAACTAAAATCATGGTTAGGATTATTTCCAATCATACCGGGATATGTACTCTCCCACTACTTACATTTATCATAATGACAATTGGAGCATAGGTGGCCTCTAGGAAGAGAGTCACACACCTCTTCAAGACAGGAATTACAACCTTTAATGTGTACAGCATATCCTCAATTTATACGTGTTGCAGAATCTACACTTTTCATCATACTCCTCAATCATTGTGCAATTTTCACATGATGACCAGCTGCCCTGTGTGGACATACATAACGGACATGTATGAAAAATTTTGTCATGTGTTAACGCTCTCACTGCTAAAATGAAACTGAGCTAGCAACATAAGAAAATTGCCTGAGATAGAGAGAGAGAGAGGAGTAAATCATCCTTGAGCACCATCTTTCTTATGAAAAAAAAAGTCCTAAATTGCTAAAAACTTATGTTTAAAAGTATATTCACAATATCATTTTGCTGCTTCGTGATCAATATATCAATAAATTGTGTAAATGCATTTGGACCACGATGTAGAAGCTTCATACACTAGTCTAATGATGAAGAATAAGTTTTCATTATATCGACAAGCGTTCCCCGAGAAAATATCTTCCTTTGAATAGACAACTCTAGAAAATCATCATCTAGAATTAAACGTTTGTCAATAATAACTAGTGTCCTCATGATTCAATCTTTCCCAAATCTATCCATTTTTTATAGTCCTAAATCTCTCACAACCAACCGCAGACAAATCAGAATCTCTTTTTGTAATCTATAATATATATACTAGTCTACTATAGAAAAAGAAAAAAATACAACTGATTTAGAAAAAGTTCTATTGAATATAATTAAAATAATAATATTCACGGAAGCATTTTGTTCTCATCAATATATTTTAATAGGACATCTAACGCTGACCGAAGTTTATTTATGTGGAGAATATTTACTTTTCCAGCAAAACACAGCTGCTCATCCTGCTTAAACTTTCTTAATGATATAAAATATCTCGCATACATAGTGTCCCATTCAAGACATAGTTTACAGCCAGCAGTTATTTACATAGCCACATTGGGTACTCGTATATCGTTGCTTCTGCTGCTGTCAGTTCCATCATTAATCTCCAATAGTGTAAATGCACCTCTCATTTTTTTTTCTCCACTAATATCCTCTCAAGTAAAAACTATTCTCTTTGAATCCAAGTCTCTTACTAATATGAATTGTAAAGAAAACTAGTCATTTTATTAAAATCCTAATCACCAATCAAGTTATAGTCGTTCCTCTTGACAAAGTGTGTACTGACCTCTAGAATTAACTACCAGAAAAAAAACTTTTTGTTCTGGAGCGGCGTTTAATTAAAAAATGCACTGTAAATAGGTCAAGGAACGTAAAGTGGGACAAATACACCGGAAGGAACATAAAGTCTGCAAAATGGTAGGTAACATACTACTGACATAAATATTCCTTGAAATACTCTTGATTCGTTGAAAGATCATCATTGGTACCATTCACAGTTTTGACGTTTGTTACAGATAGTAAAGAGTGATACAAGACTTAGATAAAATTTTAATATTGTAGATTGATAAGAAAGGTACTGTAGATAACTGGTCAGTGCCAAACTGGGTCACCATTGACTGGGTCGCTATCAAAGACCAAGAATGGCCCAAGCCCTTTAATCTGACATTATGTATCGAAAACTGGTCAGTATTGACTGGGTCAGTACCGAAGACCAAGGATGGCTTTAATCGGACATTATAAACTGAAGTTTGGTCAATATTGACAGTGTCAGTGCCGAAGACCAAAGATGGCTTAGGTTATTTAATCAGATATTGTATGCTGAAAATTGGTCAGTATTGACTGGGTCAGTACCGAAGACCAAGAATAGCCCAGGTTCTTTAACCGGACATTCTATGCTGAAACTTGTTCATTATTGACTAGGTCAATACCGAAGACCAACGATGGGTCAGGTTTTTTAATTGGACATTATGTACTGAAAATTGGTCAGTATTGACTGGGTCAATGCCTAAGACCAACAATGGCTCAGATTCTTTAATCGGACATTATATACTGAAAATCGGTCAGTATTGACTGGGTCACTACCTAAGACCAAGGATGGCTCAGGTTTTTAATCGGACAAAATATACTGAAAATTGTTCAGTATTGAGTGGGTCAGCACCTAAGACCAAGGATGGCTTATGTTTTTTAATCGGATATTATATACAGGAAATTGGTCAGTATTGAGTGGGTCAGTACCAAAGACCAAGGATGGCCTAAGTTCTTTAATCGGACATTATATACTGAAAATTGGTCAGTATTGACTGGGTCAGTACCGAAGACCAAGAATGACTTAGATTCTTTAATTGGGCATTATATATTGAAAATCGGTTTTCTACTTAAATTATGGGGTCAGAAATACTGAAGATTTGATTCGGCGTCTCAATAAGGGAAGCAAAGGAAATTTTTCTTGAAGCGGAAGAGAACTTATCCAAGTTCCATTTCAAAATCAAAAAATCCTAAATGTCTGTCTTATTCGTCTTCCTGGTTTGACCTTATTTTCACAGTTTAACTGGAAATATTCGTATCTTAAATATTCACGCAATAGTAACAAGCTCTCTGACCTATCCCAATAGTTTCTGCTAGGTACGATATGTTCTTAAAGTATTGATTGGTTCTCATGAGCCGATGTAAACCGCCTCAGTGTTAATTGGCAAATGTAAAAGGACGGGTAAGAGTCGACGTGGAAAACATAAATTTATAAGAAAAAAATTAAATAATTCGCTGGCGATCGTCTGTTATAAAAGGAATCGTGTTTCTATCTGTCCTTCACCTGAAACTCAATGGTAAAATCAGGTGTGTTCAAAAGCGTTTACTCACAATATTGCATGGAGGAAAACCCCCTAAACTCATGGAATGGTAATTCATGTTTCTATAGCCTTAATGTGGACTGCCCAGTTTTTTTCCAGTATTTTTTACCGTTCTTTGTAAATTATCTTTGTTTTTGATACATTTTCTGAGATCTTTCCAAGCTCTTTGTTAAGCTCTTGTTTTATAGTGTTTTATCTCATGAACTTGAGAAACGGTGTTTCCATTTCTATAGTATTACCGTCTAGAACCACGACAAAATTGTATAAATGCTGCCTATGGGTAATGCCCTAAAAGTATAAACAAACCTTTCAATTCATACCAAAGAGTATGCAAAACTTGCAACAATGCCTTTGGCGTTTGGCGTTTCTTGCCGTTTTCTCCGTGCAATAATAGGGTAAAATCAATGTAATTGCCGTAATTGGGAAAATTTGTGTAGTAGTAAGTGTCATATTGTAGTTTATAAAACACAAAAACAGAATTACAAAGTTTGTAAAAAATACCAAAATACACCAAACGGTAGATGGTGTCGAGATTTTTCTTTTAGAAACCATCGCCAATTTTCACTGCTATAAGTTACCAGCAATCTTTGACTCGTGCATTCAATGAAAGAAAATCGGTGAGCCTTTATCGTTTCTGCTACGGAGCTAATAAATAGCTAGTGTCTGTTTTCTGTTTCTTCAATTCAACCCGAACTGCCATCCCTGCTGCATCTATTTATTTTCTCTTTACCATTTAAATCTCTAAATATATCATCAGTACATTTTCATTACTTTTTACATTGGTCCCTTTTGCTTTTTATTTTTCCTTTTACCTTTGGTTGTTTTGTTTCCTTTTACCCCCTAACTATCGTTTGTTTTGTTATTAAAGGCAATTGGAATTGTTGAGTTTTTTTTAAAATAATTTTTACATGCATTGGCAGCTATGAGGGCTATAAATGTACTTATTACTATGAACGCTTACACAGTTGTTTCAAGAGAGGGGGAATGAGGGGTAAATCCATAATTTTTTTTTTTTTTTTACCAAAAACGCTTAGCAAAGGTTTGAAAATCGCCTTTGATAGAATACCGCACATTTTTCTAAATATAACAAAAGTTTGGAATCTATATATTTGGTCTCTAAATGGACGAGGAAGTAATCAAAATTTGAACATCATTTTATTTTTAGCATTGCATCAAAAGGGGGAAGTGCTTTTTGAGAACGGAGATTTTGAAAATGCTTTGGTTTACTACCAGACAGGACGTCAGTACAGACCTGAAATGGAATGTTTTATTCGTGGAATAAAAAAGGCTCAACAAGCAATAGAAGCTGCACTTGGAATTGGGCGTAAGTTTGTTTTTACAAATGAGCTTTTTTTCCACATTTTTTTATAAAAAAGTTCAAATAGCGGTTAAATTGATAACCTCTTTGAACTATTTATGCCAAATTTGAGAAGTGTCTTTATAGTAAATGTCATCCCAGTTGCACTTTTGTCTTCCTTGCAATTTCCAACCTCTTGTGTGTTGAAAAAATAATATTCATACACATTTGACATTCATACGAGGATTAGATTTCTCAGAAGAAGAAAAAAACTTAGAAACTTCGGGGATCCTTTTCGATTAGCAATAAATACTAAAATATTAATAAACAATTAAAAAACATCATTTGCAAATATTTTGGTTATACCTTTTTACCAAAATCTTTTAGGTTTATTTGCACCGCACCAATCAACCTCCGGAGACACGAATTGGGGGCAGGGGGTAAAGTGAAATAGCCCTCTAGATTTTATTGTCCTTCCTAGATTTTGGAATATATCTTTTTGGTATTTTCACTGAAAAAATCAACAAAGAAGCAAAAGCGTCCTCCCCCTCAACTAATTGTTTTAAAACAAGTTTTTACTATCTTCATTAAAAACGAACAGAAAAAATTCCTGTCCCCCTTCTAAATTTTCGTAAATTGGAACCCCCTATCGCTGTGGAAAACCTAATCTACACATGCATAATTCTTTAGCTCAATTATGCAACATCTAAGTGATGTGTGTACGTGACATTATGATATAACAAATGTCCTATAGGTTTGCTTGTAGGCCATTTAGATAATAACACATAATTTCAGGGGCCAATTTTTCTGCTCCTTACAAGAAACCAGCAGATTGAAAGCAGAATCTATTTAGGTAAAAGCTCATCCTTCAAAAATGTAAGCAATCACAAAAAATCCTTGCTTTTATGCCCGGACGTTTGTGCGTTAAAATGAAAACCAGCAATGTTATCTTCGTTTTTAACTTTGTTCATTTCAAGTTTTATGGAGACAATACAATTAGCTTTTGAAAATGTCAGCTACTTATGTCTTTAAAGATCTATTATTACGATTACCGAAATTCCAAGAATGAAACACAAAACTATACAGTGTTTTCGTGTTCAATGACTAGTCTTATAGTCCCCAACTCCCTTTTGTGTTTCCAAAAAACACGGGTAGCTTTGCAAAATACGCTAAATTAAAGACAAAGTTTCTGAACAAATCTGAAAATTTTTTTTTTGCCTAATAGTAAAATTGCCTTTGCGATATTAGTCCTTATATTTTATGAATACAAAAAAAAAAAAAAAAAAAAAAAAAAAAAAAAAAAAAAAAATCTGGAAGTTTTTCGAAACCAAAGCTGCCAAATTTGCATTTCACTACTTCTCTTTCTCCATTTCGAAATTTCACCATTCCCTTTTTGCAGCATGGGCTCTCAATAGAACCCCAAAGAAGAGGGGCCAGACCTCAAAGAACGCGATGCCTCTTCCCCGTTCAGTAAGAAATAGCAAAAGTTGGCTAGGTGAATTGGAAGAAGATAGAGTATACTTAGAAAACGTATTAAGAAGGTCTAGTAAGTCCTACTTCTATTATTTTCAAGCTTAGTAATACCGGCACGGTGAGTGTATTCTCTGCAATCATAGAAATGATGAATTGAAGTAAAATAAAAAATTAACTATTGTGGTAGAAGGTCTTATATAAAATAAAAGAATAAACAAAGGAAAAAATAGTAAAGGAATAGGTAAAAGTTATTTTTGGGCTCTTTAGTATAATGAAATAAGAATATTGAAATTTTTATGCGTCAATTCGGAAACAGATAAATGAACATACAGATATAGAGGCTACAAGTATTAGCTGAAAGCTCTGATCTAATCAATAACTGTTTTAAAAGATTTTTAACTTAGTAGTTCATTTTCCAAAAGAGCTTTTACAATTGAATGGCTCACCAGTTCTTGAAAAAAATAATATTAATATGACCTCTTTTTAGAATTAAATTTAAAAAGACAAGTTTTTTTAACTAAAAGTAAGGAACAACATTACAACATAAAATGAGCAGAAATTTATTCCCTATATAAGGGGGGGGGCTACAACTTTCTGAACCCTCGCTCTTTACGCCAAAGTCTTAAAGCTTTTAAAAAATGCTTCTCATTCAATTTCAATGGGCCTTGTGTTTGAGCACTCTTTCATAAAGAATTGTTACAAAAAGTCAAACTTTAGTGTAAAAAGTGAATATTGCTGAAAGTGCAGCCCACCTCACATTCGGAATAACTTTTGTTAGTTTTAATGTTTAATGTTGCTTCTTGTTTTCAGTTGAAAAAAATGTTATTTTTTAATTTAATTTCTCACCGTTTTCAAACCATGCCAGAAAATCCCTTCCCTCTCCTGTGTAAAATTTCCCCCCGGAAACGCCCTTTGAAAACTCCTCTTTGAACCTTCCCTGCCCATGAAAAATCCCCTGGCAGAAAATCCCCCCCCCAAAAAAAGATTCCTTAGATTTCCCAATAACAAATTCTATTTGTCAACAATGGGGATGCCCACTTACAGCCCTTTCCCAAGGCACTAAGGGGGATCAAGTCATCGCTAAGGGCATGGCAGTAGGGAGCAACGTTATAGTTACCTTGGTGCTGAACACGTTTGTTAGGGAGTACGTAGTCCCCTAGTCCCAAGTTCAAGGTCACGGGGAAAAACCCAGAAATATTTTTGTCAACAGAGACCTTGGGAAAAACCTTTGTTACATAACATGTTTGTGAACAATTCAAGATTTTGTGAAAACCTAGTTAGTTTCTCAACAAGGGAAGACTTTGGCGGAAAACCTAGTTAGTTAACTGATTTGTCAACAGGATTTGGGGAAAACCCTTATTGTTATTATTGATTTTAGAACTGGAGGACAGATAGAGGAAAAACCCCATAGCCTTGGAAAATATTCTACATAAAGTGGGAAAGAGTTAGTTAATGTCACAGTTCTGAATTTTGTTCAATAGTATTATTGTGAATATTATTTTGTTTTTCTTTGGAATATTACAAAAATGAGTAATTTCACTGTATTGAACATTAAGAGACAGGAGAAAGAGCATAGTGATGAAGTGAAAATAAGAGCTGCAAATGTTGCAGTAGAAATAGCACCAGGGAGAAGATTAACTTTCGAGTGGGATGAGATGTTCAGTAGATATGTAATATCTCTGAGTCGATTCAAGATGGATGAACAGTTATGTTTTTCAGCCAAAGTGAATATAAGGAATATATCTACCTTACAAGCAGATTTGAATGCAATTGTTGAGCATATAGAGAAAAATGGACTGAGTCATTTACTGAAAAAGGCTTAAGATTGTGTTATATATTTACATAAGTTTGTTGAATAAAAATATTGATGATCATTTTCTTCTTTTTTTTGTAGTTGAACATTTTGGAGAGTTGTTTACTCTTTCCAGGAGAACCAATAGATGATGAGAGAGTATTTGAAACAAACTATTTTCTTTCTTCATTATTTGTTAGTTAGTTTGTAATCAGCAGTGTAAACATCAAGAGTAAAAAAAAGAAAAAATGAATGCATTTGAGAAAGACAAAAATTATGCAGAACCTTGTCACTTTGGAAAAATATTTAAATCTAAATGATCCGTTTAAGAAATTGTCGGTGCAGAGGAGAATCTTCAGTCAAAGAATGATTGATGACATCATGAAATGAGACTCTCCAACCTTGAACTATTGTATGATGCTTTTAGATTGTGGTCCCAATGCATTCACTCAATTTATTGACATACTAATTGAAACAAAACAAAATAGTATTGTAGACTTGCTTTTGAACATTACTTAGATTTTCCAAAAACAATAGGAACAGTTTGTATGGAAAATCTAAAACCTCTCGTTCCAATGAAGCGACGAGAACGGGAAATAAATCCCGTTCAAACAAGTTTAATCAGCTTAAAGTGTGACGTAACCTGTTTACTCCTCCTCCTATTCCGTCTTTATGAAATCTGGAGCGAGTACTCGAAGTAAAAAAAAAGAATATTCTTTTTAGGAGGGTAGTTAGTTTGTAATCTGCAGTCTGAGTGTCTATGTTTATATACATTGGGCAGTTGGTCGTCCTGTGAGAATTGCACTACTGTCAGTGAATATGATGAAAAGTGTAGATTGTGCAATCGATGTAAGCTTCACCGAGGATATACCATTAAAATTAAAGATTGTAATCCATGCCGTGAAGAAGTTTGCGATTCTCATGTCAGAGGATTCCTATGTTCAAACTGTCACTATGATAAATATGATCAGTGGGAAAATACCTATCCTGATATGATTAGAAAAAATTCGAAACGATCATTTACTCTATTCCTGAGAGACTGGTATCGTCGTGGATTTAAATTATATTGGGAATAAGAATTTGGACAACGCTTCAAGTGCAAAAATAACAAGAGAGTGTGGTTTCTACGGCATAGTTGTGAAGATACTGGATGTTATGATTATAAACCTACGGGTTTTTATTTGGCAGTTACGGAGAGTGATTCTTCATTTGAGAATTCTGTTTGTGACATTGCATCAACTGCACAAATTGAAACACGGGGATTTTACAATATAAATGAAAAAAGTATCATTGACTACACAAAGAGATACAATAAGAGTGAAACTACTTTGTGTTGTAGTAAGTGTGATCCTGACTTTTCCCTACTTGATCAATACAAAGTTAATGTAAATGATCTACCACCACTAGTTGTCGTCGACAATGATGATCATCTACATGTAGAAGAAGGAGAAGAAATCTAAACAAAACAAGAAAAAAACATTTTTGTTATGTACATACTTGTTTTATTAATAAACAAATCTACATACATTTTTAAAACACTTTACTCCTAGTGCGCTAAAATCAATATTATACAATTTTGAGAGCATATTTTCCAGCACAAAGTCGTTCAGATGTGGATTATCAACATAAATTTTGAGAAACTGCCTTTAAGTACAGCCAGAACATCTGAAAACGAAATATAGCAGTGCATGAAAGTCAAAGGGTTTAGTCATTGGATCTTGCACTCTCTTCCGACTTGGACTAATGATTTTCTCACTACTTACAATATAGGTTACAGTATGGTAACGATAGAATGTACATGGGAATCAGAGAGGATGGAAAAATTCAATAGTTTTCGCTGTTTGAAAGATGCACAACCAGTGACCAGTATTTCTTATATTCTGTGGACTGCTATTAAGAGTGATAATGGTATGAGTATCACCTTGAGTATTATCAAGGAAATCCGATGGTAGACAATAGGATTTGTATTTGGACATGAATGGATCCAAGTTAAATACAGTAATTATTTGATTAGTGTTTATGGTGCCAAGCCTAGTAGAACACTACCATCGGAGGTGATCTCCCAATAGGTTTCAAATTGACAAAGTGCTATTAACGTACTGATTTCAGTCAAGGTATTGGCAAATTTGTACTCTAAACGTACACTCCCAGTTCTAACAACAGTCAAATATTGAATGCCAGACAAGTCTAAAACAATTACACCATGGGTTTTTTGAAACATTGAATCAGTTATTCCATTTTCAAATGGTTGTGAATCATGATCCAGTGATTGCATAGTCAATTTATAAAGAGTTCTGTAGGATTTGTTATCAAATGATAAATTGTACAGAGGATCTCCATTCACTTTGCACACAAGACTGGACAAACCAAAAAAAAAAAATCATGAGGGGATGTGGTCCAGGACCCAACGGCACTAGCACTCTTCAGAAAGGCCAATGCGAGTTTTGAGGGGATTTCCCCACTGATAAATGATGAATCAGTATAACTACGAGAACCTGTAGCAATGTGACGTTCATTGGTAACTGTAAGAGGAACGAGCAGTTTGATATTATTACCGTCGGCTCTCAATTTTTCCACTACCAATGCAACAGAGCTCATGACCTGTTGTTTTCGCATATCATGTACTGCTAAAGTGAGATTGACAGTTACATCAGGTGCTCCAGCAATTGTTTTTCTCAAAATGAAATTACCTGGAGCAAGTTGTAACTTTATGTCAATATTAACGTTGGGTGGTATCCATCGGGAAACATATAATAATTTATGATTTAATTTACCAACCAAATGATGCTCCTAGGTCACAGGTGTAGTTAGCTCACCATCGGTGTCGACATTTAATCTATATTCATAGCCCATTGCTCGACCTCTCAATTCCTTGTATGATTTTGGTGTCATCAACATAAATTGTATATAGCTTGCATAGTTTGACAAATTATTGCTAGTGCTCACCAGTGTTCCTATAATGTACACATTAATTTGTCTGAACAAGTTGTGTAGAATACAGTTTTCATAGGATAGACCATCAATAGCTCTAGGAGTTTGATTGTCAGACTTTTTCTTCATCACAAAATTTAAATCAATACATGTGGATGACAAATCCATGAAATAATCCTCATTGGAAAATATTTGAAAGTGTATATTTTCGCACAAGGGTTGTTGAGAATGAAATTGTTCATAGTAACCATGTTTGACACTGACATAAACATTTTCAGCATTGAATGATTTCATGATGAAGTAATCAATGGCTATGATTCTTTATGAGGGAGATAAGTCATCTTATGAGAAAAAATCTTGTTTTGATCTAACAATCTTTTTCTACTTCTTTGTGCTTTTTCTTTTCAAAATTGTTGTTGTTGATGGCTTAAGTTTCTCACCTGGATGGAGACTGATGAGTGAATGGCTACCACGCATCCTTTTTAAACCTTTCCCATTTTGTTGAGATTTTAATTGTTCGCCAACAGCTCTTGCTGAAGATCTAAGATTTTCCTTAAGACTGTCCTTAAAATTTTTACCCGAACTCCAGTCCTGTAGGGTTGAGCCAGCAAACTTTGTTGCAGCTGGTACAATACATTTCTTGGCAAGGGGTAGTGCAGAACGAAATAGCCTAGCATACCAACTACCAAGACCAAAGCCAGACATTGTAGTACGCCCCTTGTAGTAGTCCAATCCATGACCAATTTGATGAGGACTCAGAGCAGCAGCATAACAATTAATGTCAGGACAAACAAATAGGATTCTTATACTATTCAGCTTGAACGACAGGTCGAAAATGACATGTACTGACAGAGTTCCAAATATGAAGTGTTTACAGTAATATACTGGAGGTGTCTTATATTGTAGTGATGAACATTATTTTCTGTACTTTTTCTTTCTAAAACACGTAAAAGGTGGATACTGGAATTACCAACTCTGGAGGATTCCACAAACGAACTGTAGATGAATATATAACTGTTCGAGGAGAAGCTGGGTGCATAGTCTGCATAGATCACATGGTCACTGCCACTACAATTTTCTGTCTTAATAATACGGGCGTTAAAACCGAGAACCTCACGTAAATTCTCATTGAGGAAAATTCTTTTATTCTCAAATGGATTGGTAATATAAAATCTTCTTTGTTGCGTCGAATAATTAAAAGTAAAACCACCTTTTTTTCGACTTGCAATTTTTTTGTTGATAACTCGACACAGCTCATGCATATTATTGTATTCACTGTAGGGTATGTTAGCAATAGGGTAATCATTAGAGTCAAAAGTTGCCATTGCACCTTCATCACCGAATTCAAACGGTCGTATATTAATATCATATGAGATCTCCTTTCTTAGAATATCATATGTATTCTTGATAATGCAATCGACGAGAGCAACTTCATATCTACCTTGAAATTTAATGGCAGGGGACAGTTTAGTCAAAAAATCACTTGTTCTATTCAAATCGTCATAGATAGGATCGGAAACATTGAAAATGAAAGTCATATAGAAATCATATTGGACATTTTGTAAGTCTTTAACACCTATCCAAGAATAAAATTCAGAGTGGTACCCAAGCCAGAGAACCAGCAACTGTTTCTTACCGCCCTGTGTTCGAGTTTTTAATACTTTTTCAATTTGATAAATACCACTATCTTTAACGTTTTGCAATTCATAGTTATAAAATCCCCCCAAAATCTCATCATCTTTGCTATCTCGTATTCGATAGGTCATGGGACTAGTCTCTAGAACTTTTGATACTTAAAAAAGTTCAGTAGACCAAAGTTAATTCCGTTTTTAAAAAATATTACTTTACCGATTGATTCGAACCCTATCACCAACAATCAATTTGATTTTTATTCCATTTTCATTGTTAGAACAATATTGTTTGACAAAAATTTCGAATGTATTGTTATCATTGTGATGAGCTTCAAAAGGACTAAGATTGGACAGTGAACAACGAGGACGTTGATTGTAAACTTGCATAATTTTATCCAAATCATGAATAAAGACAGCAGTGTTTTTGAGTGTACAATATGAAGCCCCTGTGGAATATACATCTGGAAGTGAAAAAAGTAAATAACCGCGTAAAGTTTTGGTTGCGATTGTGGAACGCTTGCGATCGACCCTCTTCCAGTGCTGTGTTTACAGTCAAGCTAAAAACAAAGAAAGAATACAAATCTTGTTCACGTAATGCAAGGCTCAACGGGTGGGACGTTCCAAATAGTAAAATGACTTGGAATAGAGTTATCAATAGCAGTAAGTGTTCTCCCCCACCTCAGTTGGAATTAAACCTTATGAATTTTGTGCGCCATTATATTGACATATTTTCCGTATTTAATCAGTGTGTTCAGAAACGTTTTTCTGATCTACTTAGTTCGGTCCTGCCAGTGTCTGTTTGTCAATATAGAGTCCCTGCGATAAGTATGAGTGATTTACATTGGGCGCTGAAGAAATTAAAAAGATCAGATTCTCCTGATTGTGATGGCCTATGCTTTAGGAATTTTGCTTATGATTGCCCATTATTGTTGAACCACCTGCAGTTATTATTCCAGATTTGCATAGCTCAATTTCTGGTTACTGATAGTTTTATTTCCGGTAGTGTCACGCCTATACTTAAACACAGTAAAGATCCAGATTCATGCTCGAATTATAGACGGATTACTGTATCTTGCTTTATGAGTAAGATTTTTGAGTATGTCCTTTTGCCTGAAATAACTTCTAAGTGCAATTTTTCGTCTTTTCAGCTAGGATTTAGAAGAGGGGTTGGTTGCCCCCAGGCGCATCATGTGCTCAGTCGGCTGTTAAAGGAAGCTTTTGCCCAGAAACGTTCATTGTATTGCTGCACAGTAGACATTTCCGGGGCTTTTGATAATGTTGTTCACACCAAGGCCTTGCATTCCCTAGCTTGTTCCGGAGTCAATTATTCAGTTATTTCTACATTGCGATATTGGTATGATGATTCATATGTGCGTATTAAGTGGTTGTCAAATACTTCTGATTCGGTAGCTGTCAGGAAAGGCGTTAGACAGGGAGGAGTTTTATCTCCTTATATATTTAAATGTGTCCTCGCTACTTGTTTAAAACATCTATCTCCTACTGTGTTTTTTAGTGATATTGGTGTAAGTTATATTGCATATGCTGACGATGTCCATTTAGTTAGTTTTTCTTGTCGAGGGCTGGCTCAGAACTTCCGTAAGCTGTCTTCTCTACTAAGTGATATTGGCCTATCTGTTAATGTGGGAAAGTGTGAGTTTATGTGCTTTAATAGTAGCATTTCTGTATCTCCATTAAACCTTGGTCCGATTTCATTACCTTGTTTGGATAAAGTCAAGTGGCTTAGTATATCGGTTTGCCCGTCCATTTCTGAAACTTGCTCCGAGTTGGTTACTTATGCATTAAAAAATATTCTTGTGTCATATGGTAAGATATCTCCAAATAGAGGGCGTTATAACCGTAAGGGCCTGAGGAAAAAAGATTTACGGAGACTTAGAAGTGGTTACTTTAGATATTGTAAATATCCGATGTATTTACCCAGCCGTTTTAAAAATCGAAATATTGTATCCCGTTATGGTGTCATTGATGCTTGCGCGCGACTGGCATTTGTGACTTCTAATATGATTATGAATACTAGTAATGTTGTTTCTGTCACTGACCCCTTAGTTTGTTCTTTTCATCGTGATATCGGTTAATTTGTCTTTTTTTGTCGTTGTTTGATTTCATAATGATGTTGTTATTTTTTCTTTTTTTTCTTTTATATTTTCCATTACTCCGCAGTGTCATTTATAATGTTCATATGTGGGTCATAAATAAGTTATTATTATTATTATATCTAGAAATGAGAAGACGAATGGTTCTAATCAATCTTTCAGCCAATGCGGCCTTGATTGGACTATGACTATGATATAACTATGTATCATGTTTTAGTAGCATTTTCTTCACATGTGGATTGACAAATTCAATTCCTCGATCCGTCTGTATTTTTTATAGGAATTTTGATCAAGTACTGTTTCTAGAGCAATTGCAATCTCCTCTCCACGCTTAAATTTCAGTGGAATGGCATAGGATTAGCGACTCAAAATACTAATTGCAAATAAAATCTACTTGTATGGTTTATTGTTTTGTCGTTGCAATTCATCCAAAGTCATAAGATCAGCTTGCATGATTTGCAGAGGGTAGAATGCCTTAGTTTTCCGATATTGATTAGTGCGAAGTCTGCGATTTCGAAGTGTGTAGCTAGGTTGATTTTGAAGATATTCTTTTGCTACACTCTGTTGAACATTAGAGACTTGAGCAAGTGTACTGGGAGCGCTAAGACTCCCCATCTCCCCAACATTTGCATAATTACGTTTCGGAGTTTCATCCATTTTGCATTTAAATGTGTACCACCACCTCGTCCACCAATGCCTTTTTGTATACAAACAGAGGTGTTGGCGGTTGTCGGGGAAAGATGCTTTTTTCTACTCGCTTAAGATGAATCATTGCTGCTTTTTAATTGGATTTGGGTGTACTTGTTAGCATTAGGGTCTTGAAATCATCTTTTTCAGAATCATCATCCTCCTCCTTTTCATTATTTAATGATGTCAAATCTTTTAAAATGTTTCTGTTGATGACAAGTGCTTTGGGAAAGTTCGATGTGTGTAAATATTTCAAAAGATTTGTGTCAATGGCTAGAGTTTTCTTGCGATTTGAGACAAAGTGAGTTATTAGATCAATGAGATTGTAAAGGTTGCTTACATCATATATACTTATAGTCACCGCAAGGTTGAGCATAATGAGACATAGCCGAGGGTATAGGGAATTTATAACAAGGAAATCTGCATCCGACTTTTCCCACGTCTTCTCATTCGTCTAATCGTCTTCGTCTTCATTTGGAAATTTTGTTTGAGAAGGGGGAAAGCGTTGAAACCGTCATCGTTTTTTTTATACTTGAATCAATTCGCTCAAAGATTTTGGAAGAAAGCTGACAGGAATCTAAAAAGCGAATTTTATTCGTGTACTCATCGCCGTCTTCAACATATTTCCATATAAATTCCAAAACAAGCAATTTTTCCGATGATTTAGGTATGATTTTGTAGGAAAATCTGTCTTCCAGCCATGCACCTTCTATAACTCCATTTCTTTGAAGTTGTGCCATTTCAGCTAGCAAAAACTTCAGATAATAGTTGGAATTGTTTATGAAAACCGGAAGAAAGAGTTACTGTTTAATTTTTAAATTGCAACTATTATGAGCCCACCCCCGAAAGTTACTTTTCCCTGTGGAATTACCATCAATAAGATGATTATGTTCCCGTACTTTATCATTCTCAGCAAGAGCATCCCTACAAACCCAACAAATTGATCCTAATTCTAGAGCACATTATTCCTCATCTGATAGTGACATGGGATAGTTGGTGTGATGCAATCTTGATATAGACTTATTTGCTGTTTTGATTAGTGCTACAAGTGATTTTCCATGTTACCCACCTCTCTCATAGTCTCAATAAACTCTACCAGTTTTATTTTGTTGTTGGGGTCTCGTTGGGCATTTGCATAGGACACGGCTTCAAGTTTATGTTCTTTGACTATATTTGGTTTTGATGAGTCAGATACATCCAACAGTTTTGCCTCGCAATTTAAAGCCACCTTATCACTCTGCAACAGGGAATTTTGAAAGTTTTTAAATTGTAAAATGGCTTTGTCTCCTGCCGGCATTTCTACCCTTTGATTACCGTGAATTTTGCAATATTTCATATGATCATTGAATGTTCTCTCAGTTCGAAATGGGGAAGGACACATGGGACAGTAATGACGTTCCCCTTTCCGAAAACCCTGAGATAACAACTTACTAATTGCAGTAATGGGGAAAAAATGACCATAAGAATTTACATCTTTGGCAGGCTCATATATGATCCAAACCAAATTTTTTATATTATCTACTGCCAGTGTCCTGACTGAAAACAAAACTCCTTTTTTATTTGGTTTCTTTCCCCCATCCACAAATTCTGTATCATGTTGAAGAACCACTGCCCCCAACCCAAGATTTTCATTTTCTTTTTCAAACATAGTTATTTCTTTTAAGGACGCCAGATACTTGCCCTCCAAACATTTAAAATTTACTTGTGGGAAATTTTCTCCACCATTACATGCGAATTCATCCAGTTTTTTCATGCTAGCTTTCGCCGCAAGAGGTCTATGAGCAGCAGCTAAAAATGCACATTTAAAACATTTCAAGCCTACGTCAAAATTTAAACCGTGACCCCCCCCCCTGAAGCCGACAAATCTGGATGACATTTTATTCGTCGGTTTCCACCCACCCCTCTTAAAGCAAATTGTTTTTTCAATTTACTGAGCTTCAGCCCCATAAAATGGTGGACCCACTACCCTTCTGATTGAATGTCTCCAGAGTGGATATTAATTTATTGACCCAATTGAATAAATTATCTTCAAAATTATTTAAGCCAGGGTAAAATGTCTGATTCCCGGTTGAAAAATAAAAATGAAAAATATCACCTGACTTTCCATTTTGCAAATATACCTGTTGACTAATTGAAGCTTTAATACCATCTCTTCCGCCCCAGTTCTGGATCTGAGCACCAATAAGTGCTCAAATTTTGTCGATATACGTATGAAAAATTTCAACAGGGTTGACTAAAATAATACTTCCGTCAGTTAAGTTCTCCTCCGGGGGATTAAAAGCTACCCTGTGTTTTTCACTGGGACCTAGAGCAGATTTCAAGATATTAAATTCACGTAACGCACTTTTTGGGGGCGTGACAGTGTTTTCAAACACTACACCGTTTTGCACAGGGATCAAATCACTAACAACATCAACATTGTCCCCGGAAACATCACTCTCAAGAATATCCACAAGCTTGTTAAGCTCTTTCTTAAAACTGAAAATCAGGGGGAATATTTTGCGACATGCCTTCACTTATATCATCTTCTGATAGTTGGTCCAGTGAAACAGGATATTTCTCTTCAATTCATTGTAATTCTGAACGACACACACACACACACACACACACACACACACACACACACACACACACACACACACACACACACACACACACACACACACACACACACACACACACACACACACACACACACACACACACACACACACACACACACACACACACACACACACACACACACACACACACACACACACACACACACACACACACACACACACACACACACACACACACACACACACACACACACACACACACACACACACACACACACACACACACACACACACACACACACACACACACACACACACACACACACACACACACACACACACACACACACACACACACACACACACACACACACACACACACACACACACACACACACACACACACACACACACACACACACACACACACACACACACACACACACACACACACACACACACACACACACACACACACACACACACACACACACACACACACACACACACACACACACACACACACACACACACACACACACACACACACACACACACACACACACACACACACACACACACACACACACACACACACACACACACACACACACACACACACACACACACACACACACACACACACACACACACACACACACACACACACACACACACACACACACACACACACACACACACACACACACACACACACACACACACACACACACACACACACACACACACACACACACACACACACACACACACACACACACACACACACACACACACACACACACACACACACACACACACACACACACACACACACACACACACACACACACACACACACACACACACACACACACACACACACACACACACACACACACACACACACACACACACACACACACACACACACACACACACATACATCACACACACACACACACACACACACACACACACACACACACACACACACACACACACACACACACACACACACACACACACACACACACACACACACACACACACACACACACACACACACACACACACACACAGTAATAGTAATAGAGAACAATAGTAATAGTAATAGAGAACAGTAGTAATAGTACTAGAACAGTAATAGAGAAAGAGAGGATAAAAAGAATTATTTCTCTGAATCGATTTCGTTTTTTTTAAAGGGATGTTGGGGGGGGAGTGTTGGGCTTATCATACACAAACACACACACACGCATTCCCCTTTTTTCTTTAGATACAATTCGTACTAATCCTATTTAAGAAATAAAAGTATAATAAGAGGCTTGTGTTTAAACATACACAAGAAAGAGAGAGAGGATAAATTAAATTTTTCTTACGTTTTTGATAGAAGAGCTGGTCATACCTTGTGGAGAGTCCACGTTCGTTATCAGGAGTTCTTTGTCATGAATCTCCTAGGACTAGGGATGGTCTCCACTATATTCAAAAGTTTATCCATAACTGAAAAATAAACATGACCGGGAGACTGACTTTCATCTTTATCTTCCACTGAATGTATTTCTTGTGTCATGGATTTCCTAGGACTAGGGATGGTCTCAATCAGGCTCAATAAACTATCCCTAACCGAACGATCGACATATATATATATATATATATATATATATATATATATATATATATATATATATATATATATATATATATATATATATATATATATATATATATATATATATATATATATATATATATATATATATATATATATATATATATATATATATAATAAAAAAGAAAACTTACCTTTTCCATAGAATCACTATAATCCAAATTTCTTTACTCAGACATAATTTATTCACTTAACTATTCTGCACTAGTCTAGTATCGTTAGACTAATGATAATATTATTATTGATTTCTTATATTATATGTACATTTCAGAAGGTCATGGGTTTCCCCATAGTCCCGGCTTTATATCACGAACAAATTATCCAATCACAATAGCTATTACCCAATAGAGATTTTCCCAAAATCCTTGCAAAAGCGACAAATCAGTTAAGTAACTAGGTTTTTACCCAAAGCCTTCCCTTGTTGAGAAACTACTTAGGTTTTCCCAAAATCTCAAATTGTTCACAAACATGTTATGGAACTAATGTTTTTCCCAAGGTCTCTATTGACAAAAATATTTCTGGGTTTTCTCCCGTGACCTTGAACTTGGGACTCAGGGACTACCTACTCCCTACCAAAGGGGAATAGCACGAAGCTAAATATAACGTCGCTCCCTACTTATGGCTATTGGAATTTTTTCCAATTCTTTAAGAATGAATCCTGAAACACAAAGGCCGTTCAACTAAAATCAGAAGCTATTCTTAAAAGTACTAAGAAAATTCAGCTTGAAGAGCAGGGTATTGAGGAAGGGGCACTCCACTTGTTGTGCGGAATAATTACTGTTCGTTTTAATTTTTATTGTTTCTCCTCCCTTTCACTTAGAAAAACGTGTCTTTTTAATCTAACATTACAGTACGTATTTCAACAGCTTTAAGCATTTAAAAATCAAGGCATTTCAAAAATAATGGAAAAAGGGAAAAAGCAAATTTATATAAAAGGAGAAAGGATATTTATCTGGTAATAAATTAGGTGATATGTATAATATCTAACGGTTTTTCTTACTGTAATGAGAAGCTCCCAAGCAGAAAATACAAATAACTCAATTTTCCAGGAAAATTCCTAAGTCAATTGCTAAAGGGCTTAAGTTTCTTAGTCAATTGCTAAAGTTTCTTAAGTCAATACTGTTCATGATATTCCTATTATCTTTAAATAGTTGATAATCATGAACTCCAGAGATAGTTTTTTTTCTCTTTGTTTTATTTATTTATAGAGAATCAACAAGGAGGGAATTCCTCCTCCACCCAGTTGGTAGCAAAGACTCAGGAAGCTTTAGACTACCTAAGAGCAAGAGAGAATTTTTGGAAGTTACAGCGATTGCCACCACCTCCAAAAGTTTTAAAGAAAAAGGTACTATTTCTATTCAATTTCCAAAAGCCAAGAATAGGAGATGTTATCGTATGAGACTTGTATTTAATAAAGTACGATTTACAATCGCCAATATGAGGAGGCTCAAGTATTTATATTCATTTTTAATGTTACGTGAGTTGTGTAAAAAAAAAGCAAAATTTTTTTTTGGGGTGGGGGGGGGGATGAGTGGAACTGTCATCGAAAGCATTAGAAATTTTGCTTGGTCAACTATGTGTCAACTATTAATATCATTCACCAATTCATAGGCTGAGCATATGTACTAATTACTAATATTTCTCAAGTAATTCAGCTGAAAGCTAGAGTCAAACGGGCAGGGCAACAAATAAGCATCGATAAATAAATGTAACCCAATACGAACAGAAATCATAGGCAGCGCAATCGCGCTCCCTAATTAAAGAACGATGTTGGCAAAATGTATTTTTTTGTAAAAAAACAAAAAAAAACGATAATAATAATACACTGTACCACATCGATCTTTACTATAATTAATTTAAAAAAAATCCACAAAATAAGTTTTTCGAAGAAAAGTGAAGAACTCCATTAAACCAAAAATGAGCAAAAATAAAATCAAATAATCTACCAAGCGTAAAACTACCACAAATCAGCATCAATAAATAAATGAAGCCCAAAACGAACAGAAATTAGAATAAATATCCGAGTCAAACTCAAAACGAGCAGAAATAAACATTAGTCGGGCTCAAAACCCCTATGCCTTCCCACGGCCAGAACATAATTCGCCTTTTACTGAAAAAATATAAATGTTTTTACTTTCATAACTTTAATAAATCAAATAATATTAACATTTTGATTACTAAATATCAGTTTATGTATATTAAACTAACAATGCACATTCCTTTGTATTTTTTCAGTTTTTTGAAGTTTCTATGCCAACGCTTTCTATAAAAACCTTATATGCCCCCAGGGCATAGCTTACAACCCTTGGCCTGACGGCTCTGGGCGACTGTCCTCCTCAAAAACATAATTTCTATTGGAAATCAACTACGCTGAACAAAATGGCTATCTCAAAATTTGGATTTGATGAGTTTGGGGAAATGGTGGGCGTGGAAGGGTTGTTATTTGCCTTCCAATCATTTTCGATTATTAAAAAGGACACAAGCCGCTCCAACTTACAATCGAATGAGCCATTTTCGAAGTTTCTACGACAACTTCTTCGATACGAAATGCCCTGGTCTAAGGAAAAAAAAATAAGCAATACTTTGTGCCAACATCGTTCTTTACTTAGGTAGCGCGATTGTGCTGCCTTTGATTAATCAAAAAAAAATTTTCAAAAAAATAAGTTTTTCAAAAAAAGTAAACAACTCCATTAAACCAAAAATGAACAAAAATAGAATCAAATAATTTACCAAGCATAAAACTACCACAAATCCGTATCAATAAATAAATGAAACTCAAACAAACAGAAATTAAAATAAATCAAACTCAAGACGAGCAGAAATTAATCTGAGTAGGGTTCTAAACCCTATGCTTTCTAAGAGCCAGAATATAATTTGTACTTTACCGAAAAAAATTCAAATGAATTTACTGAAAAAAATTTGCAATGCCAGTTTAATATACATATACTACCATTTATTCCTTTAAATCCAAATTAGTTTTTGTTTTGTTAAAATTATAAGTGAAAACATTTAAAAGACTTTTTTTCATTAAAGTACAAATTATTCTGTTTACTTTAATTTCTGATTGTTTTGGGTTTTATTACTTATTGATACTGATTTGTGGTATTTGTATGCTTGGTAGATTATTTGATTCTATTTTTGTTCATTTTTGGTTTAATGGAGTTCATCACTTTTTGAAAAACTTAAGTTTTTGAAAAACTTAATTTAAGCAAAAATTTTTTTTTATTAATTTCTGTTCGTTTTATATTGACATAATCTTTTTCAGGGACTAAGACTGAGCCTCTTCTGAAGTTAAATAACCATCCCTTACATAACAACCTTTAATACCTCCTGGGCATAACTTACAGCCATTGTTCCTAATCTCTGGGGTTTGTTTCAACCCCAGAAGCCTTGTTCTATGATATTTAGACTATTTTGAATAGAATGGCTATCTCAAAGTTTCTATTAGACGCATTTTGGGACAATAAGACGTATGTGCAGGGATGAGAGGGTAGCTGTCCTCTGATCACTTTGATCATAGACAGCGCGCTAGCGCTGCCTAAGTAAAGAACGATGTGGGCACAATGTGTTGTTTTTTTTCTCCATACCCGGGCACTTCGTATCGAAGGAGTTGTCGTAGAAAGTTCGAAAAGGGCTCATTCGATTGGAAATTGGAGTGGCTAGTGCCCTTTTTAATAGTCGAAAGTGATTGGGGGGCAACTTCCCCCCCCCCACGCCCAACATTCCCCCAAACACATCCAATCCAAATTTTGAGATAGTCAATTTGTTCAGCGTAGTTGATTTCCAAATAGAAAATATCTTTTTGAGGAGGACATTCCCCCACAACCCTCGGGGTAAGGGTTTTAAGTTATGCCCTTGGGGCATATAAGGTTTTTATAGAGGCGTTGTCGTAGAGACTTCAAAAAAGGCTCATTCGATTGGAAATTCAAACGACTAGTGTCCGGTTTAATAATCGAAAGTGATTTGAGGGCAACTAGTCTCTCCCCCCCCCCGCCCATAATTCCCCCAAACACATCCTATCAAAGTTTTGAGATGATAATTTCTTAAACCACATTGGCCTGACATCACATAAAGAAAGAAAAACGAGCAAAAATGGGGTTTTTATAGGCCAAATGAAGATACTGAAAAAAGTTCATAAGCCCGGTAATCCACTTCGACCCATTGTTTCTTCTTTTAATTCTCCTACAGCAAAAATAGGGAAATTCTTATCAGTGATATTTCGCCCACTAATTCAGGCTCAAAAATCCTATATTAAAAATTCCGCTGATTTGGTTTCCAAGGTAAAGCAAGTTTCGGTTAAACCAAATACAAGAATTGGCAGTTTTGATGCAGATTCAATGTATACCAATTGTGATCCTCAAAAGGCCGAACTGTTTTTGGAGCAAAAACTTAATTCTAACCCATCTATATCAGAAAAATCTACTCTTTCGAATCAGACACTTCTTTCGCTTACAGCCCTTTGTAACAGAACTTCTTTTTACTTCCATTATAGAGGCATTTTTTATAGACAGAAATATGGGCTCTCCATGGGTGCCCCCCTTTCTCCAATACAGGCTGATATTTTCATGGAAGACCTTGAAGAAAGGGCTATTTTGCAAAGTTCTTGTAAGCCTGAGTTTTGGGTTCATTTTAAAGATGAAATGTTTTATTTTTGGGAGCATGGTGACGAGTCTTTTTGGGTTCTTTTTTCTGGGTTCTTTTCTTCACTTGCTCAACTCCTTGGATCCAAAACATAAATTTACTCAGGAGTCAGAGATAGAGAGGCGTCTCCCCTTCTTAGATGTTCTGGTGCACCGATATGATACATGTTTGGAGTTTAGTGTATATAGAAAACCCACAAACAATGACCGTTACTTAAGTTATTCCTCGAATCATTCACTTGCTGTGAAAATAGGAGTTGTCAATTCTCTAGTTGATAGAGCATTGAAAGTTTGTTCAACACGTTTCTTGGATTTAGAACTCAACCACCTTAGAGATATTTTATTTGGGAATGGTTATCCAATTAGTTTAATAAATTCTGTAATTGAAAAACGCATTAAAAGATTATCAGATAGTTCCACAGAAAACACAAATCAAAGGGAAAACTCAGTTTATCTTCGTCTCCCATACATTAAAGGGATTTCAGACCACATTTCAAAAAATCTAAGGAAAAATAACATTTACACTTAATATAGACCCAGAAAAACTATCAGGTCCCAAATTTATCAAGGAAAAGACCCTATCCCGATAGGTGAAAACTCCGGTGTCTACAGAATTCCTTGTTCGTGTGGTCTTTGGTATATTGGAAGAACTAATCAGCGACTAACAGATAGATTAACTCAGCACTCTAGTTCAATTAATAATACACTTAAAAAGCGGAAAAAACCAGAAAATTTTGACTTTGTCCTTGCAGAGCACATTTTTGAAAAACCAGACCATACTATTTTGTTTAATCAAGCTAGTCTTATTTCGAATGATAAAGGTATTGTCCAGCACTACAGAGAAGCTGTTGTAATTTATAAATACCAACATTTAGTTCTAGCTTTAAACAGAGATTCCGGTGATTTAAGAATAAACGAGTCATATTTCGGTTTTCTCAAAAGAGAAGCCGATACTTTAGTGATCCCTGAAATAAACCCTGAACCACTTTCCCAATCATCTAATCAAACACGTGAACATCCCCTTAGGTCTCAAAGGGTGTCTGCAAGAAATGCCTTAATTAAAATCCGAAATCAAATGACATAGTTTTCCAACTTATTTAATTGCTGGTTCGTTTTGTTTTTCGAGTGAATGAATTGATTCCTTTCCTTGTTCAGTTGTTTGCTAGTATCCGTCGATGGCAGTTCATATTTTTTGGATTTTGTGCAAATCGTGGATATTGGCGAATAACTCGCTTTTATGGTTTTTAGGTATTTGGTTTTAATTCTTTTAATTTTTGGCTTTTATTGATACATCGTTTCGTTTCGCGCTGAAGAAGAGAGGCGTTTGTCCTCTCGAAATATTCGCTTCGTTTTTTCAGTATCTTCATTTGGCCTATAAAAACCCCATTTTTGCTCGTTTTTCTTTCTTTATGTAGGTTTTGAGATAACCATTTTGTTCAGCGTAGTTGATTTCCAGATAGAAAATATGTTTTGAGGAGAAAACTCCCCTACAATCCTCGGGGCAAGGCTTTTAAGTTATGCCCTGGGGGGGCATATAAGGTTTTTATAGAAGGCGTTGTCGTAGAAACTTCAAAAAAGGCTCATTCGATCGGAAATTCAAAGGGCTAGTGTCTTTTTTAATAGTCGAAAGTGATTGGAGGGCAACTAGCCCCCCCCCAGACCCATCATTCCCCCAAACACATCCAATCACAATTTTGAGATAGCTATTTTGTTCAGAGTAGTAGATTTCCAGATAGAAAATATGTTTTTGAGGAGGACACTCCCCCACAATCCTCGGGGCAAGGGTTGTAAGCTATTCCCGGGGGGCATATAAGATTTTTATAGAAGCCGTTGTCATAGAAACTTCAAAAAAGGCTCATTCGATTGGAAATTGAAAGGGCTAGTGCCTTTTTTAACAGTTGAAAGTTATTGGACGGTACCTAACCCCCCTCTCACGCCCACCTTTTGCCCAAACACATCCAATCAAAATTTGGATATAGCAATTTTATTCAACGTAGTTTAAAGTTCTGGAAATTAGGTCTTTGAGGATGACAACCCCCTCACAACCCTCAGGACAAGGATTGTAAGTTATGCCCTGGGGACATATACAGTTTTTATAGAAAGCGTTGTCGTAGAAATTTCAAAAGGGCTCATTCGACTAGAAATTGAAATGGCTTGTGCCCTTTTTAATAGTCGAAAGTAATTGGAAGGCAACTAACACCCCTTCCACGCCCACCATTTCCCCAAACATATCCAATCAAAACTTTGAAGTAGCCATTTTGTTCCACATGGTTAAAGTTCAGTGGTTTTTTTAAAACCACTCTTCCTGATTCATTGCTAGCTGCAAAACAAAACTTAAGCTCCATGTAGTGTCAATTAAAGTTTTCAGCGTTGCAGGAAAATTTTCCTACAAGCTAGAATTATAAAATACTTATTTAATATCCTAGTCTATAGTGGCGCCTAAGAATTATTTCTGACTTGTTCCGAATTTTTTTTTTGCTATAAACTGATGGACTTATTTTTAAAAATCTAGAAAAGAAGACGGGGGGGGGGGGAAAACTAAAATACTGAAAAAAATTTTTTATACAAACATCTTTTATTCCAGGTCACGAAGAAGTCAAAAAACAAGAAGAGAAATAACGAAACCGTTTCTCCCCAGAAACAACCCGAAACTCTTTGTAGAAAAGACAATGCTGTTAGTTCGTTTGGCGCTACAAGCTCTGATGAAGTAAACTTTAAAGTTTCAAATATTTCAAAAAATTATTTTCATGAGGAGATTGGAACTATTAAGACGTCACATACAGTAATGGAAAAAGTAATGGAATATGAAACACACGAGGCCACCATAACTCAGACAATCACAGCAAGCAATAAAGAGAATAATGTTCAAGTAGAAGACACCAAAAATAATGATATGAAAAAGAGTAATGGTAAGAAATGTTTCAGTTCAATAGAAGAACAACAAATGAGTGATAAACCATCAGATATCATTAGATTTGAAAAGACTGAGTCCCTTAAAACTGAAAAAAACCTAAAACAAGATGACTTTACAAGAAATGAAATGCAGGAAAGCAATGTTGACAAGATATCTAATCAACTTAAAGAAAATCTAAGGCATGAGGGATTTGAGATTAATGAGCATGCTATACTTGAAGCTACTAAAACAGCAGAACCTACTCAACTGCATATTTCTACAAACAGTAATATAAAGAAAAGTACCGTCGAAGCTGTTAAGAAACAGCATAAAAAAAGGTTCCGCGAAGATATTTGCCATAAAGAAAAAGATTACAGCAATATAAGCTCAGAAAGATATATATTTGAAGAATCCGTTAAGCATGAGAAGAATGATGAATTTGGGCCACAGGAACAGAAAAATGCGGTCAATGGAACAAAAGAACTGCAAACAGCTTATGATCCTTTCAGTATGACTAGTGTAGATGGGCGAGAAACTAAGCCCCGTTTTGTATCCCAGCAACGATTTGATTGCCAAGATTTGCTATTTGAAGACAGGCCTAATGACGAAAATTACGAACTTTGTAGCTTTTATCATCTGGGAGATTCTAAAGAGGTAGCAGAAATCCTTCTGAAAGATTTATATATTAATGATGCTGTGAAAAAAGATCTTGAATTGGATCAAAATTCAGAAGTTTCTTCAGTTTTGGCTGAAATCTCAAAAGTGAGTAGTCTTTTGAAAATAAAAAAATTGTAATTCGGAAAGGTTCATTTTATCCTGAATTAAATCCTGAATAGAATCCTGAATTATCCGGATAATCCTGGATAATTCAGGATTATCCTAAATTATCCTGAATGGCAATTGTATAGGTTATTGTCAACGCTTTTTGGCATAATACATAATACGTAAAAATGATCCTATGAGTCCAAGCCTTGTTATAAAAACTGTAAATTGTGTAACAGATCACCTACCAAGATCCTTAAGAATTTTTTTTTTTTTCTGTCAAAAACCTCCAAATACGAAGCTGCCATTGTAGATAATGATCCTTTAGCAGATAATTTTGACCTCATTATTAATTTGTCTTGAGCAACTATTGGTAGAATATTTTGTTTTTCTTCTGGGAAAGTAACTCTTGTCGATAAAACAGTGATGAAAACCCAGAATGGCTTTTAACAGTTAAATTTTGAAATTTTAAACGTCGATATTAAAAAAAAAAAAACTGACCAAATTTATTTCAAATTTTGATTTAAACACATTTAAGACTGTTGTTAATGAACACTTTCAAAGTTTTAGTTACAATAGCCTTTAAAATGAAATACGAGTTAGTTCTTCATTATGTTCATGGGCCTGAAGCTTGTGATTTCTGAAGAGGGGGCTGGTACTTAATATTTAAAGCTAAATTAGTCCAAGAAAGTACAAAAAGAGAATGTTTATAGATTTTCTTAAAAACCATCAGAAGATATTCTTGTGAATTTTGCCCCATCCCCTTCCATGTCCTACTTACTTCAAATTTAGACGTATTTCAATACATTTATTTCCATACAGAACCTAAAGATTGGAATCATGCCTTCATTTTGATTGTTTCTATATTTTAGGAAACTTCAACCCCTAGCCTTCACCAGCCTTCTGTGGTCCAAGTCGGAACCTTAGCGAGTGACAAAAGCAGTAACCCTCTCCCTCGACAAGTCACTGTGGTGACGGTAGAGGCAGAAGTACATGCCATAAATCCGACTGATTTGGAATCAAACATTGAAAGTTCTATTGAAGAGATGCAAAAAGGTAATTCGAGAAAAATTATAGGTATGCATTGTGTTAAGTAATTTAATTTCAACGCTTAAGGGGTTCTACGGATAAATAAAGACGGGATTCATATAAGTTAATAACGAAAAATAAGTTAGTATATTTGCAGTAAAATCGTGAAATCGAGCTAAATTACATTAATGCGGTAATATAATAGGCTATACGAAAGCATACATGTCATACACGGTATCAAACAGTTTTTGGTAACGAAATGTAAGTAAGGAGTGACCCGGCTCAATAGTAAACAAAATTCTAAAAAACGGAATTTGAATACCAATAGAAACACCAAAGAATTAGATTTTAATGCTGATTTCAAATATATAAGTTTCATCAAGTTTAGACTAGCCCATCAAAAGTTACGAGCCTTAGAATATTTGTCTTATTTTCGAAAAAAGAGAAAAACACCCCTTAAAAGTTATAGAAACTTAATGAAAATCCCTTCATCAGATTCAGCACATTAGAGAACCCTAAAGCTTCTATCTGCAAAAATGTGAAATTTTGTATTTTTTACCAGAAGAAAGATAACGGGTGTGTGTTTATTTTTTGTTTTTGTTTTTTTCTTCCCAGGGGTGATGATATCTAAATCCTATTTCTTAGAATTTCGGTTACTATTAGGCAGAGTCGCTCCTTGAATAATTTTTCTGTCTATTTGTGCTTCTCGGTTGCCCTGGTCCTTTGAATGTGTTTCTTTTTTTTGTAATTTGTTGCTTGGGAATCCGTTGTCCTGGATCACAAGACAAGGCTTTGATATTTTCTCGGTTTTATTTTGTTTAGTTTGCTTTCTTGACACCAATATGTTTTTGAGTGCTTTTTCTTTCAAATTACCAACTTTTTCTCGTATTATTGAGATGACTTGACTTGTCATCCTTGTATGTCATTTTATTTTTTAACACTTTTAATGGTTGTAACCCATGATTATGGCGTCATCCATCATCTTGTATACGAAGACGCATTTTTTTCAAAAAATTGATTTTTACCTTAAAAAATCTGTTCTTTTAAATACATAAGGCACTAGCTGTAAGCGTTTTCTTTTAAAATCAGCCATTGTAAGCTCTATGATGTTTCAGTGCCCCACTAGCAGTAGAGAGAAAAAAAACGGGAAAAGGAGGACACATCTATGCTATAACAGGCAAAAAAGGTGATTTTTCCTGTTATTCGACCTACAGGACTGTAATTTCATCCATGGATTTCGGTTATGGCAATTCCAATACTATGCTTTTTTATTTCAACCCAATTTTTTTTCAGAATAATTAATTATGGGTTACTTGGGGTGAGCCTTGTCTTTTTCTAGGTATCAGCAACCATGATTTGGGTGCATTTTGATGCTATCTACCTATCTGGTTTTCTTAACCTGGCATGGTAAAATCTAATTTTCCTTGCAAATTGAGATCCGCAAGATCTCCCTTTCAGTGTTCCCAACTATTCTTAGTGTATTCAACTGTTTCCTGTCCTTGTCGTGATTCCAGTGGTAGCCTAGCTTAATTTTATTTTCTTCAAGACGAATGATGGTAGCGGGTTGCACTTCAGGCATTGATTCAACGTTGTCTGGTAAAGGTGTCTTACTATACGGACGAACTACAAAAACATCTTACTTTGACAAGGCTTGAGGGGGGAGGCTTCTTGCTCCATTTCTAGTGGTATCAATGCTGAAACGTTCAGGTCACATTATCTTCAATTAATGTAAAAGGTATTTGTAGTAGAAGACTTCTTTCTAGTTGTGCCCATGCTGAAACGTTCAGGTCACATTATCTTCAAACAATGTCAAAGTTATTTGTGGTAAAAGAGTTCTTTCTAGTGGCATCAATGCTGAAACATTCAGGTCACATTCTCTTCTAATAATGTCACAGGTATTTGTGGTAGAAGACTTCTTGCTAGTGGTATCAATGCTGAAACGTTCAGGTCGCATTATCTTCCAATAATGTCAAAGGTATTTGTGGTAGAAGACTTCTTTCTAGTGGTATCAATGCTGAAACGTTCAGGTCACATTATCTTCAAATCATGTCAAAGGTATTTGTGGTAGAAGACTTCCAGAATTCGAGCATTTGAGGCTTTTAGCAGGCGAGTTTACACCCATGTTGTTTGATCTAACAAAAAGCCCAGGCATTTCAAGCAACTTAAATTTTCTACAGTTGTTCAAACAGGTAGGTTAATCACTGATGACAATTTTCGCTATCACCATCATTGTTTGCTGGCTTAAATGTAGGCTGATTGATTTGCTGTCATTTGATAGGTGATCAACCCTGAATTACGGTTTTTGGAGAAACTCAGAAAGAAAGATCAATGTCGTTAGTGTGATACTGGGCTTCTTTTGTTATGTCGTGATGCACAAATAATTTGTATACTCTAGCTGGTATCTTGTTTTTTTTTGTATCCTGGTATGGCATCTCCCTTGCGAACATTTTCAGTTTCCTTTACTTTTAATCGAACTCACTTTTCTTTTCAATGGTTTGAGGGGCACCATTGACAGTTCTAGATTTCAATACACCATTTTCGAAAATGGTAATGGTTTCAAAACCATTTCCAAAAACCTTATTGGTGATGGTTTTATTTTTTCCAACTATCCTTATTGTATCTGACTTCTTGTATGTGACAATTTCCTCCCTACCATCTATTATCTTGCTATGTGTTACAGTTGACTTTGAAGTAGAGTATGAAAAATAAGGAACTGACTTTTCCTTTTCTGGATGTTTCTTAATTGTATTCCAAGCTGCATATGCTGCAGAAATCCCAACAATCGCTTTGAATAAAGGACGCATATTTCTAAATAAAATAGTTGTGTCTGAATGTTTCAAAATGTGTTGTTTATGTTTTACTGAAATGGGATAAGTCAATACAAAAAAAAACTGTTATATTTAGTTTGAGAAATGTAACGCAGTATATACGGTTTTCATGCAAAAGCCTTTTGCATCAGGAAAAATTAGTAACTGGTTGATTTTAAATTCGACGTCATGTACAGTATATCTTTGTTTTAGGAACTGATTAATTTAAAATTTCTCAGTATTCTTGGGCAAATGCAATATGATTTAAAAGGAATCTGACGTTATATACAGTACATCTATATATTTTCTCCATTTAAGAGTACTCTCTTTAAGTGAGTAATAATTGTATTTTTCTTAAATATATATTTTTGTCGAGTAAGCAGTAAGTGATCGGATTCACAATTACTTACTTGGGTCCCTACAGTGTGTTACTACAGCAACGTTCAGTCTCTGGGTTCTGTGTTACTAAGTAGAATTCGAACCCGCTGTGCCGGTACAGGACATTAACTTTGTCTCGATATCTCAATTTTTTTTTTTTTAATTGGCAAACTGGGACTTTCTGGCCTGAAAAAACCATCTAAATTGGTTATGGTCATAGGCAGCGCGGTAGCGCTGCCTAAGTAGAGAACGATGTGGGCACAATGTGTTTTTTTTTCTCGATACCCGGGCACTTCGTATCGAAGGAGTTGTCGTAGAAACTTCGAAAAGGGCTCATTCGATTCAAAATTGGGGTGGCTAGTGCTTTTTTAATAGTCGAAAGTGATTGGAGGGCAACTAGCCCCCCCCCCACGCCCCTCAGTCCCCCAAACACATCCAATAGAAATTTTGAGATAGCCATTTTGTTCAGTGTAGTTGATTTCCAGATTGAAAATATCTTTTTGAGGAGGAAACTCCCCCAAAGCCCTCGGGATAAGGGTTTTAAGTTATGCCCTGAGGGCATATAAGATCAATGTTTACACAATGTACAGTTTATTTTTTTTTCTTTAAAGCAGGGCACTTCATATAGAAGGGGTCGTCGTAGAGACTTCAAAAGGGGCTCATTTGGTTGGAAATCGCGAGTTCTAGTGCCCTTTTTAATAGTCGAAAGTGATTGGAGGGCAACCAGCCCCCCCCTCTCACGCCCATCATTCCCCCAAACATATCCAATCGAAATTCTGAGATAGCCAATTGGTTCAGCGTAGTTGATTTCCAGATAGAAAATGTGTTTTTGAGGAGGCCACTCCCCCAAAACCCTCAGGGCAAGGGCTTTAAGTTATGCCCTGGGGGCATGTAAGGTTTTTATAGAAGGCGTTGTCGTAAAACTTAAAAAAAGGCTCATTCGATTAGAAATTCACAGGGCTAGTGTCCTTTTTAATAGTCGAAAGTGATTGGAGGGCATCTAGTCCCCCCACACCCATCCGTCCCCCAAACACATCAACTCAAAAATGTGAAATAGTCGTTTTGTTCAGCGGAGTTGATTTCCAGATAGAAAATATCTTTTTGAGGAGGACACTCCCCCACAACCCTCAGGGCAGGGGTTTTAACTTATGCCCTTGGGGCATATAAGGTTTTATAGAAGGCGTTGTCGTCTAAACTTCAAAACAGGCTCATTCGATTGGAAATTCAAAGGGCTAGTGCCCTTTTTAAAAGTCGAAATTGATTGGAGGTCAACTAGCCCCGCCCCTCCACGCCCATCATTCCCCCAAACACATCCAATAAAAATTTTTGAGATAGTCGTTTTGTTCAGCGTAGATTATTTCCAGATAGAAAATATGTTTTTGAGGAGGACACTCCCCCAAAACCCTCAGGGCAAAGGTTTTAAGTTATGCCCTAGGGGTATATATGGTTTTTATAAAAGGCATTGTCGTAGAAACTTCAAGACAGGCTCATTCGATTGGGAATTCAAAGGGCTAGTGCCCTTTTTGATAGTTGAAAGTGATTGGAGGGCAACTAGCCCATCATTCCCACAAACAAATCCAATCAGAATTTTGAGATAGCCATTTTGTTCAGCGTAGGCTAGTTGATTTCCAGATAGAAAATATGTTTTTTAGGAGGACACTCCCCCACAACCCTCAGGACAAGGGTTTTAAGTTATGCCCTGGGGGCATATAAGGTTTTTACGAGAAGGTGTTGTCGTAGAAACTTCAAAACAGGCTCATTCGATTGGAAATTCAAAGGGCTAGTTCCCTTATTAATAGTCGAAATTGATTGGAGGGGAACTAGCCCCTCCCCCACTCCCATCATTCTCCCAAACACATCCAAGTAAAATTGTGAGATATCCATTTTGTTCAGCGTAGTTGAATTCCAGATAGAAAATAATTTTTTGAGGACACTCCCCAACAACCGACAGGGCAAGGGTTTTAAGTTATGTCCAGGGGTATATAAGGTTTTTATAGAAGGCGTTGTCGTAGAAACTTCAAAAGGGGGTCATTTGATTGGAAATTCAAAGGACTGGTGCCCTTTTTAATAGTTGAAAGTTATTGGAGTGCAACTAGCCCCCCCCCCAAGTCCATCATTCACCCAAAAGCATCCAATCAAAATTTTGAGATAGCCATTTTGTTCAGCGTAGTTGATTTACAAATAGAAAATATGTTTTTGAGGAAGATACTCCGCCACAGCCCTTAGAGCAAGGGTTTTAAGTTATGCCCTTGGGGAATATAAGGTTTTTATAGAAGACGTTGTCGTAGAAACTTCAGAAAAGAGCTCATTCGATTTGAATATCAAAGGGTTATTGCCCTTTTTAACAGTTGAAAGTGATAAGTAATATTTTTTGTTGTTGTAGTTGTTTAGACCAGGGCACTTTGTACCGAAGGAGTTGTCGTGGGAACTTCGGAAGAGGCTCATTCGATTGAAAACAGAAAGGGTCGACGTCCTTTTTAATAGTCAAAAGTGTTTGGAGGGCAAATAATCCCCCTCCCACTCCCACCATCTTATTTGCCCATTAGATTTAAAAACTAAGTGTTGCCGCAATATTGAATCAAAATTCACTGTGTTAATGGTAAGTACCAATAATGTATCTCAGCAGTATCCCAAGAACGACTGAGGGTATTACGTTCAAACTTTCGAGGCTACTTTTGCTCTTAAAATTTAACCAAATCAAAATAGTGTAAGTGTATCAAAGCCATCAAAGAATGTAAACAGATTGTTTTGCGAATGGTATCAAGTTTTCCATTTTAGGTCAACTAGAGGAGGTATGAAACTATGCCTTCCCAAGGCCAGAACATAATTTGCATTTTACTGAAAAAATATAAAGTCTTTTACTTTCAAAACTTTAATAAATCAAATAATATCAACATTTTGATTACTAAATATAAGTATATCTATATTTAACTGACAATTCACATTCATTTGTATTTTTTTCAGTAAAGTGCATATTATGTTCTGGTCTTGGGAAGGCATACAGGTTTTGAGCCCTACTCATGTTAATTTTTGCTCGTTTTGAGTTTGACTCGGTTATTTATTATAATTTCTGTTCGTTTTGGGTTTCATTTATTTATCGATGCTGATTTGTGGTAGTTTCACGCTTGGTAGATTATTTGATTTTATTTTTTGCTCATTTTTGGTTGAATGTAGGTCTTTGCTTTTCTTTGAAAAACTTATTTTGTGGAAAAAGTTTTTTTTTAAATTAATTAATATAAAAAATTTTACGACGATTTCCTCGTTCTGCTTGGCTTTTATCTTTGTCTTTTTGTTATACTGCAAGGTCATCTGAAAATTCTTTCCGATTACTGTGGTCCCATTCGGGAGTAGGAATGCATCAGAAGGTACAGATGGGGCACCTCTGCTACCATCTATAACCAGTTTAACTTTACAAGATCACGCGTTTCTTTCTAGGCCAATCAGGAACTTACAATACTGCGGGAAAAATGCACATGCGCACTGAATACTATCGGGGCAATGTTATTGATCCACTAACGGTACGACCTATTGTTTCTAAGAAATTTTGACCTAGATTTATGTAATAGGCTATGATGGAAATCAAGTTAGACAATTCTATTTTTAAATATGGCTTCTCTGGAAACATTTCTATAACTACATTGTATATCTGCGATATTATAACAGTTCATTTTAAGCTATTGAACAATAAGCACCATGGAAAATCTTGACAATATTGTTTACCAAATATATGCCGTAAGTTTATTTTATAAATAATTAATTGAGATGTTTCGATACTGGTGCATTATACGGAGACTTCTTAAAAAGTCAAGTTTGGTTAATAAAATGAAAATGGATGAATAATAGTTTAGAAACCAATTCGGGGTATATATATTTGCACATTGTGGGGGCGGGAGGGTAAAGAATAGCATATATTAAATGTGACCCAGGTAGCATTTTTCTTTGATGATATTAATTTATTTGGGACCTAGACTAGCCTAGCAATGAAAATTTTGCTTGATGTAAATTTTAGGCCTATAAGCTGATGATGTATTTGCACATTGTGGGGGTGGGGGTGGTTGGGTAAAGCATAAGATATATTAAATGTAACCCTGGTAGCATTTTTTTTTTATCATATTAATGTATTTGGACTTGTTCGCTGTGAAATGTCACTCGATGCAAACTTTATGCCTATTTGCTGCGGCTGTGTGTTAACAATCTTTTTTATTCAATTTAAAGCCTATAGACTAGAACTGTGTTACCAATTTGATATCTTAATACCCCCCCCCCCTGTTTCTAGAGCTTATAAAATTTCGAAAGTTATGATATGGGTTTGTAGCCTATGTTGCTAAGTAAATTTGACAATTTACCCCCTCCCCCATCCCCATAATTCTCGATTTTTTCATTAGCCCTGGTTTTTAGAAACATAATTTCTTTAATGCTTATTGACTACCTCATAATGATTAATGAATGTAAAAAAAATCTTTATTTCAAATTATTTTCGTTTTAGATCTAATATCCGATAGTATATGAATGGCTTCTTTCAACTCTGATAAACTCGTTATTATCCAAAAACATGAAAAAAATTGTTTTACACATAATCATCGAATTTTTAAAAAACCTCACCAAATCTTAATAACAAAGTCTCTTTGCTTGAACTGTACAAGAGTTCAAAATATTTTTTTACACTCCATAATATAAAAATATTTGTCTTCGTTAGAAAGGGAGGTTGACTTTTAAAACCTGTTTGCCCTTTTGAAATTCAGATGTACTATTTAATTTTCGTTTTTATTATAGTAGAATTTTTTTTTGCATTAATATAGAAGAGGGGGAGGGGGTGGGCTGTGTAAAAAGGGAGAGTTTTTTTCACTATGGCTTTTTCACTACATGAAAAACTATATTTTAATTTCTTTTAAGAAAAATTTTGAGCAATGTTCCTCACCTAACAAGAAGGCGAGAACCACTGATGAAACCCCTGTGAGGGCATCAGTTGTCCAGTATTGCCGTTGGCCAAGACCTTCAGCTCCTTCCAGACCAGCTCTGCCTGCACAAGCCGCCGCCCAATCCATACAAGGTCATGACATCACTGCTCAGTGTACCCCTCCTATACATGGCTGTGATATTGCTGCTCCGTCCACCCTCTATCAAGCATTGCCGGGGCCTTCAAGACCTGCAATCCATGTCAGTGAAGTTGATGTGCCCCCTACAGTCCTTCACATGCAAGCTGCAGATCTTAATGTAAGTTTTTAAATTTATTGATATTTTTCGAAAAAAAAGGTTAGTAACCGATAATGATTTTTTCTCCCAAAAGGAAATATAAGGCTCTCCTTTTGAGCTATTTAATCTGCTTGATAAACAGGTTGTAATTGTCAAAACGCACGCATCCAACCTGCTAAATGTTATAAATTAGGATAGCAGCTTAGCAAAGGTTTCGCTGAAAAAGATACTTTTTAATCCCGTCATATTGTCTAGAGTAAATCCTATGAATTGCAAGAGGGGTGGGGGCAGATATCGCTTATGATAGATATTTTCATATGATTTTTGTTTTACATTTTTGAGTTAATTAAGATGAGACTAGAAAGTCATTTTCATAACAGTCAGCGTAAGTGCTGCTTTTCTTTCTACTAGATAATTCACTGAGAAAACTATGAGTCTTGCAAATTCAATGGTAAATAGCGATGCTATTAAGTATGTTACATGTCATGATTTTCACTATTTTATTGTATGTGTGTGTTTGTGCGCGTGAGAGACGCAGGCGCTGATTTTATTATTTTTCTGTCTGCTAGATAATTTGCTGAGATAGTATAATGAATATTGCAAATATATAAGTATTAAAATTCAATTTTTTAACTGAAAAAATAGTTTCACTATTGTTATTGCTATAGAAATAAATACCTGATGTCAGTTTTTGAAATGGACGCAATTACAAAGCTTAGAAACTATCCAAATGACACTATGCGCACACAGATAGTGACATCTCTACGACTGTTAAGTGTGTATTTTTTTAAGCACATGTTTTAAATAATATGAAAATATAGTTCGCTAATAATCCAATTTTTTGACTCTTTTAAAAATAGAGCGTTTTATACACTTTGAAATTAAGTGGTTGTTTCGTTATAGGCTATATCGGTTCCGTATACACTACCTTCCCCTCTATCTGAAGAAATAAGCCACGAAATTATTCAAATTGAGCCGTCATTGGCATTTTATGATATTCAGGTCACTAAAATACTTATTCCTGACAAACAAGACCTAAAAGGATATGGTAAATTTTTACGGGAGTGTTATGGTGATGGTAGTGTTAATTTAAATGATACTTCTGCCATTGACACGGAATGGGTGGACAATTTATTGGGACAATATTTAGATGTAGACGCTAGTTCAGTTGAACAAGGCAACGCAGTTACTTCATTGGGTGATTTACCATGGTTGAGCCGGAATACACTGCAAATTTTAGATAATTTTTCTAAAGAGTTAAATGAGAACCCTCCCTCCACTGATTTAATGGACATCGTCCCTATTGGATCAAATTTAATTGAAAATGAACTGGCTTCGATGGATTTTAGTACACAGACCAGCCCTAGTGCTGAACAAAGTGGGGGAGGGGTTTAGGTAGTGATCTACAAGGAGGGAGGGTTTAGCCAATGATGATATACAAGAGGGAGGGGTAATGATACACAATTCTCGTCACTACCGGACTTTCAACAAACAAATTCGATATTGAATACAATCGCCGTTTATACTGAACAATTTGGTGATCCATTTAATACAATTTTGGGGGGAATTTTATAACCGACCCCATTTATATTCTTCATGAATCTATAGAAAAGTTCGTGCACTTCTAGAAAACCAGATTTAAGTAAGGGGGGGGGGGGTCGAAACAGTATCAAAGCCTCAATTGTTTTAAAAATATTTTATCTAAATGAGAGTCATAGTGAGGTGTATGACCATTATGTACACACCGAGATGTTGGTAGTGTATCCTCATTTGGAAAATTACGAGACTTTATTTATGAAATGGATTGACAGTATTATCAATCATCTCGAAAATTATAATGAGAATGGGAGTGGTTCCGTGGTTTTATTTATTGAAAATTTAAGTGTAAATATATGTAAATTTAAAAAAGATTTTATTTTAAGATGAGGGCATAGGGACACGGGTACAGTTTTAATATATAATCCCGCTTTAATTGGATGCATAGGGCGTTCAACGAATCTATTTCGAAACAGGTCAAAAATGTTTCATGTACGCTTTCCTCATATCAGCTTTCGAGCCTCTAGCATGTGACGCTTCAAAAAAAATTTGGACTACTGGACCGTTCATGGGAAGGAAGGGTCTGATTTTCCCTCAGTAGATTTCTCTTGTTTAGCGGAAAATTTTCCGGTATACCACAGGTCGATAGATATTTTTTAACAGGCCAACGTCCATTTAAATGTCAGTGTTACTGTGCTCCAATACGAAACGGAATTTCAAGAGGGTAAGCGTTCTAATAAAAAGGGTGGAATATTCCCAGTAAAGGACCCGTCGATTGAATCGGTGAAACAATGGGTTTGGTTATTGTACACACCACCTAGTGAACCCAATTCAATTGCTGGGGGAGGGTAAGAATAAGGGGACATGATACTATTGTCCAACATGCCAGTCTATATTTTGGACTGAATTAAAGTTACAAAATCATATGAAACACTGTAAAAGACATGGCTATCAATTGGTGGAAACAGCTTTGGGGGACCTTGCAATTTTACATTTAACAAATTCTCAGAATACTCTATTGCAAAGCAATAAAATAAGTTTGGACTGTGAGGCTAAGCTGGTGGATGTGAACGACCCACAATTTCCGAATCGTATCGAAGAACATCAAGCCATCACAATTTTCTATACCCATGCAAAACGAAACAGATCTAACACTATGCAATTGTTAGAAATAGTCAAAACATTGGATGAGAATGATTTCATGATCAAAGCATTATCTATACTAATCGTCACTGCAAATGGGGTTATTTCTCATTTGAAAAATACCCACTACCCGATGATAATATCAGCAGAGGATCGCCTGGCTATTAATAATAAGAAAATATGTTGGGTTTGTAAGGGAGAATTTGAAGAGGGGACTAAGGGGAAAGGGACTAGGGGGAAAATGACTAGAGGGGGAAAGGTAAATCCCGCGACCAGGATCACTTGTGGCAGGAAATATCTTCAGGGGGTAGTAATCTTTGTGGTATAGCACACCAATGATGCAATGTGAATGTAAGCCAATAGTTTTTTATACCGGTTTTCATTCACAATTCAAATTATGATTTGAAATTTATTTTACCGGCTTTGGCACGTATTCACAGAGGGAGGGGGAGCATATAGTCCATGGGTAAATAACTCATTTACCTACAATATTATCCCACAATCTGCTGAGAAGCTGGTGCTTTTAGAGTTGAAATGGAAGGTAGTGAATAATGAGCATATGTGCTGGAATAAAATCCGTTTTTTAGATTCTTATAGCTTTTTCCCCAAGGCTCTCAGTTAACTCATTCAAGGGCAGAAAAGCGACAATTTTGATAGTTTTCCTCTGCTTAAACAGCGCTTTCCAGACAGTGAAATGTATGACATACTGGCCTGTAAAGGCATATATGCATATGACTATTTCTGCTCTGGAGCGCGGTTAAGTGAGGAGAAACTCCCTCCAATCGAAACATTCTATAATTCACTTACTAATAGTGAATGCACTGCTTAAGAAAATGAATGATCCGAAAGATTTAGAGAAGACGGCAGCTGTAAATACGGCTGGGATCACTCGGAATAATACTTGACTAGTTACGTATTGAATCTTTTGGACATTGCCGCAAAAACTCAATCAAAATCTGCTAGGAATTCTGGATGGACATTGGCTATTATTTTTCCACACCGCACCTCATCATGGACATAATTGTAAAAATTATTAGGGAGTAAATACATATGATCACCGATAAGGATCAACACCTGTTTGTAAAAAGATCTATGAGAGGGGGATATGTTTTCATGGGGATCGCGTCCTAACAACGGATCCAACTGGCCAGAACTCAGCCGATTGTGTAAAGTCCAATCCAGTTTTTCTTTACATGAACTCATTCTACCCCTCGGCAATGTCTCACTAATGTTTACCATGTGGCAATTACAAATGGCCTGAAAATCCTTGTGGCATCACTGACATTCAAACTTTCGAGGAAAATGGTCCCGAAGGATGGGTCTTTGAAATTTACGGGCACAAATCATTGGAGCTTCACGACTCTGTAACAGATTTGATTTTTCCGTGTGTAAATAAACCTTCGACCAAGGAGTCTTTGATTTCATAAAATCAGTCTTCGATCGTTGATATGGGATTGCACTGGACCACCTTCAAGCAAAAACTAATTGTTGATCTAGACACGAAACAGAACATTGTTGCTCATCATGTCCTATTGCGATGGATGGTGAGCAATGGTTTCAGGGTCATAAAAATGCACAGGGCCTTGCAATTTGATCAAAAACCCTACTTGAAAACGTTTACTAACACCTTTGTCAGTAAACACTCAAAGGCAAAAGTAAAGTCGAAAAAGAAATGAACAAACTTATTTTAAATTCGGCTTTTGGAAAAATGTGTGAAAGCGTACGAAACAGATAACGTTGTGACGTCGTAACTTGTCCCAAGGAATGTGCACGAATTATCGCCGATCCCAATTTTACAACATTTACGAGCATAGACAGGAATATGGTTCTTCTACACAGAAAAAAGAGACATGTTGTTTTGAATAAGAATATTGCGGGGGGTAGTTCAGTGTTTGAAATTTCCAAAAAACTCATGTTGTAGTTCTTTTATAAATTATTCAAGGTAAAATAGCCGAGGGAGGGGGAGGTTCAAGTTTACTATGGGGACACAGATTCTCTGATGTTGAAAGTTAAATCCGGGTATTTATTGAATGATTTGAAAAACGGGGTGCACATCAGCTTGCGGATGGACTACACTAATTGGAATGAGAGCATCTACCACGAGTTGGTGAAACGACAGGCCCCCAATCAACTATTAATGTTAAAATCAGAGACGGGGAGTGATTTAATATCCAATGGGGTGTTCCCCGGTCCAAAATTTTACTGTGTGGAAACACACGGCAAGGATATAAAATAGGCGTGCAAAGGGGTGCCTACACACTTTGTAAAAAATAATTTCGACCCGAATGTCTACAGAAACTGTGTAGACACCTGTCTAGTACCAAGAGCAAAAGTGCTAGCAATTCGCTCTCTACAGTATATAGGAACTATACGTTAAAGTGGGAAAAAATGCCATGTCATGCATATCCGATAAGGTCTATGTGCTCGAGAATGGTGTAAAAGTACTCCCCCAAGGTCAATATCGAATTTAAGATCGAGTTGAATGTGTAGACTATCGAAACCAACTCGGTCTGGATAAGTTAACTTAAATTCAAAAAGTACTTGGTGGGGGGGGACAACAATTTCTCATTGTCATCATCATTTTGCAGCTGCGCCTATTGCATACAGAGTTGTTTTTTCGCCTCCCGCGCGGCCCCAGAGGGGCCAGGGGGTCCCGCCTGCACCCGGCCTTCGGCTCCTGCTTGGCCTTCGGCACCCCGGGGGGAGGCCTTGGGGGGAGATTCTCATCTTTTAAATGTTGTCAATAGTGTTTTCTCATATCGTATTCTTAGTGTTCAACTGTGCTGCTATTGCTGTTCGTGCTGTATTTTAAGTTGTTTTTTGTAAATAAATGTAAAAAAATGTTGTTCTTGTTGTTGTTGTTCTTGTTGTACAAAAAGTGTTGTTGTTAATAAATGAAAAATATTGCTATTGTTTTTTCTGTATTTTAAGTTGTTTTTTTGTCAATAACTGAAAAATATTATTCTTGCTATTATTGCTATTGTTGCTGTTGTTGTACAAAAAAGTGCTGTTAATAAAAGAAAAAAAATATGTTTTAGTTGTTCTTGCTATTGAATAACGTACTAGGTAGATCTAAGGGAAAATTATTATTATTATTTATTCATTAGACAAGTATGGTTTACAGTTAAATGTAGTCCAACTGTTGTCAACAGCAGTATGTATCAATTTAAAATACCATTCAGATCATTTCTATGTGGCCCGTTAATGTCGGGGAAAACGACACTTTTAGCTAAAATAATTAAAAATTGTAATAAAATGTTTGAGTCCTACGATCAAATAAAAGCTATTGCCACTACCACATCCATGCCAATACAATTCATACGGGGACTTGACGTTTTTAATAGTATTGAACCAAACACATGGCTGATTATTGATGATTTAGCTGAATCAATTGAACAGTTCTCACAGGAAATGCTACAACTGTTTCATCAGAGCAAGTGTATGAGAACCCTTGCTTTGAATTACACCATCAATATTAACTACCGAGTTTTTCGTGACTCTAGTTATCTAATAACTCTCAATAAGCAAATATGTCCCAAATTTCTACTTTCAGCGTACAGTCAGGCGAAAAATAAGCCCTATTGGTACATTTTGCTAGATCTTAATCAGAATACCCCCGAGGATCTACGTGAAGTCACATATATTTTCGACAAAGAAATTACTGTATATCTTCCGATGAACAGTAGAAAGAGCTATTATTTTCCATCATGACATTGAAGAAACTACACGAAAATAGACACTTATTTTCTGTTCTAGGCACTTAAAAACCCCCACTCAGGAAAGCCATACTCAAACTTGATATTGACAAAGAATTTATTAATCTAATATCTGAACTTTGTTTAAATTTAACTGAGGGCAATGTACACTTGCCAGAAGGTGCTAGACAAGAGACAAAGCAACATCATTCCACTATACGTGCCTTGGCCTGCAAAAAAAATGAAAAAATTTAAAAAGAAAATGTCTCCTTCAAGTGGGCGGTAGCTTTTTTACACTTTTACTGCCAATAGTTGCAGGACTTGTAAAAAATTTTCTCTAGATGGCTAAACCCTATAAATTGATACTAATAGAACATGTCCTCTCATCCTTGGAACACTTGAAGACCGTCTAAGCAAATTCAAGAATGATGAAAATATTGCCGATGATAAAAAGCTAGTTTTACTTCAAGATGCATTGCGTCGTGTGGACAAACATAGACCTTATCTTGAGAGAGATCCACCACCATCACAGATCCCCCAAAACAGGAAACATCTCCCCAAGATTCTGCAGCAGCAGCAAAATCAAAGGAGAAGGAATTGAATTCCATAGTGACATCAATTGGAAACCAATTGCCAGTGACCTATCGAGAACAGAGTAAAAGTGTATGAACGTAGTTCACTTTGAAAAGTGATGATTATCAAGTTCCAGTCGATAGCCCTGAGAAACTAATTTTAATTGAAGAGCACAATTGTAATCTACTTGATTTAATTTGTGATATGGTTACAAATCGAGAAGGACTTTCATCATTTGGCAATGATTTATACGGCTTTCTAAATGCACCAAACTTCCCCAAAAGTCTTATTGGTAATAAGCAAATTCTAAAGAAATTAAGAGAATATAGTAGAGGTGCCAGCCCTCCAATAACGCCAACAACAACACCATTTAAAAAAGAAGAAGATGATTTTAAATAAATCTTGGAAAATACTAGCACTTCTAGCAACAACAGCAATGGTTTCATAATATCAATGATGATGATGACGGCTATAAAAAAGCGAATACGTATTGATATCAACTCATCGTCACAAGCAGCTCGCTCCAGTGTGCAAAAGGGGAGTGGATATTGTCCTACGTGTTTATGTTCAAAATGGATGAAGTATTAAAACATGTCTTTGAAAATATTGGTGAAACGGGAAGTCCAATTTCCCCCACAACGCTTTCTAAAATTGCCTCTGACATAGGTGGCAGCACATTAAAAAATGCAAAAGAGTATCTAGAAAGTAAACTGAGTTACACACTGCATCGGAATCTCAGGCTTCGTGGCAAACAATATCGACAAACTAAGGCCTTTTTCCCTTCTGCATATAATGCAAACAAATCTTTTAACTCTAGACGCGATTTAACGGCGTCACAATACACCCTACAAACATATTCTAGTGGCAATCAGTTTCTTTAGTCACTATGCATATTTCATTCCATTGCGATCAAAGAGAGGTGTTGAAGTTGCTCAGGCTTTAAAAAGTATTTTTTGAACAAGATTGTTATAGAAAAATTTAATTGGATCGTGGAAGCGAATTTGTTAATTTTCATGTGCAAAAGGTTCTATGGAAACGTAATACAAAGTTATATCACAGTCAGAGTCAGACAAAGACTGTATTGGCTGAAACATTGATAAAACCTATTCTTCTATAAATTTCAAAACATTGCACGCTGCAAAATACTGCTGCTTTTATTCACGATTTAGATAGAATCATGCAAATATATAACCAACAACCACATCGATCCCTGTCATGTGTTAGCCCTCAGGTAGTTCATTGCAGTAAAAATACATTTGATACTTTGCTAAAGCAATATTCCATTGAAAAAGCAGAAAATGTGAAGAAAAAATTCAATGTTGGTGATGCTGTTCGAATTAATAGAACCAACTATGTCAACTATTCAAAGGAAGAAGGCAAGATCTACATGAGTTCACCCATTGCCAATGAAAAGGTTATTCTCAATGATAATCTAAAGGATGTTCTTGGCTTTAAACTAAATATAATCAATGGTAAAAGTGATGGAAACACTAATTTTATCTTTGCTGTCTACCCGCCTGCCTTCTCCACGGACACTTTTATATTTCTCTACGCTTCATTTGTTGAAATATCCCGGGCTTGCAATAGCAATGCCCCCCTCCTATGAGTTCATGAATGAATACCCAATAAAAATCATGTTCGTTATTACAATAGCTAGCATCTTCAGTATTTTCCCGTAAAAACCTCCAATTCGGAACTCTGCCAGTTAACACTAAGAACTGGATTTGGTGACCCCCCAGAAATATGAAAAGGTTTGGATGTGATTACATGCCATTTTTGACCCATCGTTGTCGGTGTTCAAAAAAACAAACACGATGTCTAATAGAAAAGTGGTATTCATTTGTACCGATATTGACTGCTATGTTAATACTCTTGGCCCAAGACAATTGGGAAATGGAATGGATTATTACAAAGGTTGTTTATCGATGTCAGGTTATGGTCTTGGTATTTGCTTTGCTAAGCTGTTTCACTCGGCGCTACGTCTGGCTAAAAAATACATTGTACCGGCTGTGACAGATCTTCTATCCTCTACGTAATACGACATAGACTCTGGCAAGGATTTAAATAAAAATCACTTCGGAAAATCTTAGGTCCAGTGCGTGAACCCTTGGCGAACAATTAAAATCTCACCAACATGGAAAAGGTTGAAAAAGGTCGAGAAACAGTGCACTACTCATCAGTCTCTACTCAGGTCAGAAACAAAAGACATAACCCCTGTCAAAAAAAAAGAAAAAGACGACACGCACAGTAAACAGAAGAAGAAGCTCCAGTAAGAGATTTGTTAGAACAGAACCTGATTTCTTTTCGCAAACTTAACAATGGAGTATCCAAGGCGGTGAGTGTCCCATCCTTAAATCCCTTCCTTTTTCAATTTCTTCAAAACTGAAGATATCGACTGGAGCGCGGAACATTGGTATTATGAATAATTTGATCCACAACAAACCATCTCCGATAATATCCACTTTCACATTTATTCCAATGAGGACTACTTTATGGATATTTCTTCGAAATTTATAGATTTACTAATGAAAGTCCGGAAATCCGACAATACAATGCCAATTCGTGCTGATGGAATATCCTATGAAAATTGTATATTACATAATTTATTTCGTCAAATCAGTGTCTACATAAATAGCACTTTGGAGAGCACAAGCAACAATCCCTCGAATTATACAAGCTATATGCAGTTTATGCTGATGACACCCAAGTCATAAAAGGAATTGAGAGGCACATCCGATGGATATGAATATATTACTGATACTAATAGTACAGATGTACCTAAAAATTCTACAACTAGTGAATTACATCTAGTTGGAAAAATTTATAATGGAATATCTAATATACCCCAATAGCTACCACCAAATATTAAAGTGGATATAGAATTGACACTTGCTCCACCTAATTTCGTTTTACGAAAGGAACTTGCTGCAAACCCTGATACAACTCTCTCCCTCACCTTGGCAATACTAAATGTACGCACGCAGCAGGTTTTGATTTATGTTGCTTTGGCAGTGGAAAAACTGAGAGCCAGTGGAACTAATATTAAACTACTTGTTCCTCATACCATCACCAATCAACTTCTTATTGCCACAGGCTCGAGCACCTTCACCGACGCATCCTTTATCAATGGTGAAACTTCATCAAAATTAGCATTGGCATTTTTAAAAAGTGCTAGCGCAATAGGATCGTGGACTGGCTGCCCACATAAATTTGAACTGTTTGGCCTTTCATCTCTTGTCTGCAAAGTAAATGGAATCCCACTCTACAATCTATCTTTTGATAAATCCTATAGGACATTGTATGAGTTGACAATGCAAACCCTAGATCATGATTCACAACTATTTTAAAATGGTATAACCGAAGAAATGTTCGCTAAAACACATGGTATCGTTGTACTAGACCTGCCTGGCACCCAGGGATGAGTATAATACGAACGGGGAGTGTGCGTTTAGAGCATACATTTGCCGACCCATTCACCTGAGAGTATTGCACTAATCTCGCTAAAGTCAATTTGACACCTATTGGGAAATCATTCCCGAAAGAAGTGTTCTACTAGACCTTGCACCATGAACACCAGTCAAATAATCAATGTATTTAATATGGACCCCTACATGTCCAAATACAGATCCTATTGTCTGCCCTCAGACTGCCTTGGAAAAATTCAAGATGCCAAGAATACCCTAATGATTTTTAATAGCAGTCCGTCGACTGTGAATACTGGCCATTGGTTGTACATTTTTCAAACAATGAAGACGGTTTTTTTTATCCTCTCGGCCTACCCTATATATTCTAGACTCCACACATCAACAGCAATATTGAAAGCAGCGGGAAAACTATTATTCAAAACCGGGAGAGAGTACAAGATCTGACGACTAAAAGCTGCGGTTTCCATTCGCTACTATACTTCGTGTTCAGATGTCGCAACTATACTTACAAGCAGTTTCTCACCATTTATGTAGACAATCAACGTCTGAACGACTTTACGGTGGAAAATATCCTCTCAGACCTGTATAACATTGATTTTAGTGCCCTACGAGTGAACTGCTTAAAAAATGTATGTGCATGCGTTTATTAATAAAGAAAAAATGTGTATAGACAACAATGTTTTTATTCTACACTTTAGATTTCTTCTTCTTCGGTGTGTGGGTAACTGTCAAGAACTACTAATGCTGATAGATCATTTGAATTCGCTGTATATTGATCTTGATTGGCTGCAAAGTCAGGGTCAAATTGTCTACATTACAATGTAACTTCACTCTTATCGTATCTCTTTGTATAGTCAATGATACTATTCGCATTCATATTGTGAAATTCACGTGTTTCAATCTGTCTATTTGAAGCAATATCACATACAGTGTTTCAAATGGTGAAACACATTCGGTAACTGCCAAATAAAAATCACTAGGTTTATAATCATAATAGGCAGTGTCGTCACAACGATGGCGGATAAACCAAATTGCCTTGTTACCACAACAGTTGAATCGTAGACCTGATTCTTCCTCACAAAATAATTTAAAACCAAGACGATACCAATCTCGTAGAAATAAACTAATATCACGTTTAGGGTTCTTTCCAATTATGCCTGGATAAGTGTTCTCCCACTAATACCAATTGTCATTATGACAATTGGAGCATAGTTGCCCTCTAAGGTGCGAGTCACAGATTTCTTCAAGGCATGAATTATCGCCATTAATTTGTACTGCATATCCTCTATGTAATTTACAGGGATTGCATAATTTGCACTTTTCTTTAGACTCATCAATAATTGTACAAGTCTCACATGATGACCAACTGCCAAGAGTATACATACATAGTTGACACGTATAGAACATTTTGTGGTTTCCGATGTCAACTCTCTCACAGCTAGAAAGAAACTCCACGTTCGATAAATTCAGATGGGGCTGGGAGAGAAGTAACTCTGTGACGTTACATAACCTCTTTCGAAGGGCGAGCCATCTACCTAAAATCTATGACAATGTATTCAAAAGCATATCCATGATATTATATTGCTTTGTTTCAATTAATATATCAATAAAATGAGTAAAAGTATTTGAGTCACGTCGTAAAAGCTTCATACAATAGTCCAATGGGGAAGAATCAGTTTTCATTATATTGTCAAGTGTCCCCTGTGAGAATATCTTCCGTTGAAGGGATAACTCGAGAAAATCTTCATCCAGAATCAAATGTGTTTGCATGATCACAATATTCGACCTAATTCTCTCTTTCTCGAATTTATTTATTTTTCAATCCTATCACTCTCACTGCTGACTCTAGACTAACCATGATTCGTTCTACTTGGAGAATATTCTATAGCCTATGGAAATATTACCTAAAAAAAGAAAGGGGAACATTTTCGATTTCGAAACAACTTTATTGAGCGTTTATAATTACAACAATAATATATTATACGTATATAATTACGAATATAACTTATTTTCCTCTATATACTTTACTATTGCACTTAAAGCAATTTAAAGTCTATTCACATGTGATATATCAACTTTTGCTGCGAAGCATCATTGGTTTTCCAATTTGAAATTTACTCAAAGATAACATATATCTTGCATATACTTCATCCCATTCAAGAAAAAGCCGTGATCCTCTTGTGATTTCTACCGCAATGTTTAATGTTCTTGTATCGTTGCTGCTGCTGCTACCAACTCCAGTATCAACTTCTAATAGTGTAAACATTCCACTCATTATTGCAAATATATCTCAATGAATAAAGTCAAACTGTTCTCACTCCTTGAATTCTATTCTCAAACTAATAACAACTGTAGCAAAAATCCTTCCTTATATTCACTGCGATCTTGTTCCGTTAGTGGATCAATAACATAGTCCCGTTAGTATTCAGTGCGCATATGCATTTTCCCCTCAGTATTCTAAGTCCCGTGACTGGCCTAGAAAGAGACACTTGATCTTGTACAGTTAGACTGGTTATAGATGGCAGCCGAGGTGCCCCATCTGTACCTTCTGATGCATCCCTACTTTTGGGGTCATACAGATGACGATACTTCGGTTTTTGATTATCCACTAGCGAAGCAACTTCTTTGAATTCCATTGGGATACCGAATTGGTATTACAATTTTTAATTTTTATTAATTATACATCAGGCATTCCACTCAACTCCGCATGGATTATGAATCATTCACTTTCACGCTAATTCTCACAATATAGGATAACCGGTATTTGGAATTTCCGCTGATGCAAAGACTTTATTCAGATTATTGGCGTCAGATTAAAACAAAAGTGCACCTTCAAATTTGCCATTGTCATATCTTGGACAACAAGATAGGTCATATAACAAGAAATATCATTTTTTGCAAGGGTAGCACTGATGTTCCTCTTTATTTCTATTTTTTCTTCTACTGCTTGCGTGGTGCTGAAACAGAGCTTTTTAAAGGGTCTATTTTAAAAAGAATTGCTATATATACCTGCCTTGGTGATTAAAAAATATAAAGTTCAAAGTAAATTTTTTTTTTACGAAAACTGCATATTCGTATGCAAGATGATTTTATATTGTGTATGATGTAATATTGGAATGATTCTGCTGCCCGATTCTCTTGGACTCATTCTCTAGTATATCCGGCTAAGAAAAGTTATGTTTTTTGTTATTAATATATGCAGTAATTAAACTGAGGTTTCTATCTTTAAACGAACAATAATTGTGCATATATGTATTTTTTCTCGAAATTGATTTTAATTGCGTTCTTAAGAGACAAAATTGATTCGATGACGAGCACCGCAGCGGCTACTGCTGCAACCTGGTAAGAAACTAATCACGACCCAGAGTAACCAAAAATAAAGAAACGAATTTTAATAAAAACTGCCTAGGGAGAAAAATTGCCATTTTTGGATGATTCATGAATGGTAACTATTATCTCTACGGTACCTATGGATTCTAAGAAGTGGCATAAAGTGGGCGTGAGAGGGGGTATAGTTGCCCTCCAAGCATTTTCGACTATTAAAAAGGGCAGTAGCCCTTTGAGTTTCGAATCGCCTTTTTGGAAGTTTCTACGACAACTTCCTTCCATATGAAATGCGTCTTGAAAAATTGTAATAAGCAAATCATTGAAACCTTATGTCTCTTAGTATAGGCAACGCTAGATCGTTGCATCTGAAACAATTCTAATCCATGTACTTGCTGCTTTTTTTTTTTTTTTTTTTTTTTTTTTTTTTTTTTTTGTCTGTGTATTTTAAGTAGCTCAAAATTACTCAGTAGGGACAGGGAGTCGAGAATAAGTTTAGTTGTACATTGTTAGTAAATCTTAATTACCGCAGCTTGATCTTAACTTACATGTCCCACCAATGGAGAGTATTATGGCAGTCATTTAAGTAAACCTAAAACAAAGTTGTTCTGTTATAGGGCAACCATGCCTCACCCACGCCCCTTTACACTGCCTCTCCTCAAAGACATATAGTTCAATATAGCTGAAAATTCAACTAACTATGCCGTTTGGGATGGCAAGACCCCACACAATCCTTGGGCAAGGGCTGTAGTTTATATAACTTGTTCATTGTTTATAAATGGTATTAGTGACATGGAAAGGGGGAGGGGGCAGGTTCGATTCTTTGTTTCAAAAAGGGTAAGGGTATTAAGGTAGAGCTCTTATGGAATCTTAAAGGGAATGTCGAGCTAAATAAAACACACTATGTTCATGTAGTCTGTAAAAAGGGCATGCCAGCAACATCCCAGAAATGGTTTAGGGTATTCAGTCGAAACTTAAAGGATACGATAAGTTGAATGTTCAACAGACCCAAAGGGAAAATGTGCGTGCTACTTCTACTACTACTACTACCACTACTACTGCTTCTATGACTGCTACTACTACTACGACCACTACGACTAGTACTAAAGTTAAGGGTATTAACGTGAAAATTTTAGGGATTGTTCATCGAGAAGCTGAATTAAACCAAAACACTATGTGCATGCAGTTACAAAAGGGCGTATCAGCATTACCTTATGGACGGCTTTCAGTATTATGTTGGAGCTTTCAGGTATGTTGATGTGGATGTTGAACTAACCAAAAGGTACTATGTACATACTGCTAATACTACTACAACCGAGGGGTTAACAACTGGGCATTTTGAGGGACACCTGGAGGCATGAGGCACGGAGGCACGCCGGAGGCATGCCTCCGGAGGCATATTCCAAAGGGCGCAATATGTAAATATATACTGCTTGCCTGTTATTCGGTATCTGTCGAATATTTCAGCACCTTCAAAAGCGATTTTTTAAAACTTGGAAAAAATCATTTACGGGTTTATTTGGCAAGGAAACGAACCCCCAATACTGAAAACAACTGATATGTACCTAAAGAAGAAGAACGGAGGACTGCAAGTGGTTGATATCCATGCAAAAACTAGGTAACCCTACGATGGCACTGATGGTTTCACTTTTTCCTATTACGCATGCAGCGTTGCCACCAGCTCAAAAATAAAATTCCGATTTTTCTTCAAAAAAAAAAATCCCGAAATTTCAAACAAAAATCCCAGAACACTGTTTTTAAGTTATACAACATATAACTCGCGTCATCAACGCGGTGATGACGTAAAAAGCAAGGTGCGAAATTCAAAGTACCGTGAAACGTGGTTTCTAGTTGTAACTAACAACTGATTGTCAATATTCCTAGTATTATTTCGACGTTAAAACGTTCTGGTGGATTAGTAGGATTTACGACAAATATTTTAAGCCAAAACAATTCGCTAAAGTTCCGGAAAAGCATGTCTACGATTCCACGTTTCATCGTTATCTGAATTTCCCGCCCAAGAATTAACGTCACGCTTCGCAGCCCTATTCAATATGGCTTTGCCAGCGGTAAAAGTTGCCATTTGTCACGTCTTCACACGTCCCTTTCCCTTTTACCATACCTGCTTTTCTGTTTAGTGGCTGTGCCAAGACGCACCCTTGGATCTCGGATTCTTAATTGTACTAAAAAAAAGGAATCTGCTGCTTTGACACGAAAGAATCCGGAAGAAACACAGATCCCTTTTTCCCAAATGTACTTCGAATCCAACTTTCTTGGTATTAAACCCGGCATTTGGTTATTTGAATAGAAAACTAAGAAAACAGTCAGAAAAACTGTTACTACCGAGTTATTAGTAAAAAGCGCTAAGTGAAGCAACCAACTAAAAAAAAAAACTAGTTTCTCAGGTATATGTTGGTACGATTCAGTACTCATTTGGATAATCAAAGCTCAAATGACAACCCTAAGAAACTGGACAAATGAGCTTCAGTAAATCAAACTACGC
>NC_142802.1:60032588-60064360 GCF_049724085.1 Artemia sp. Qi Xiang Cuo | reverse complement strand
GAGGGATTTTTCCGATGGAGGCCAGATTTACTGGCATTATTTCATCTTAAAGTGCCAACGTATCTGATAGAATAATTTAAGTCTTATGATCAATTTCATAAAACCTATAATTTTCACCTTTTTCTCCATTAAGCATCAATTACTTCAAGAAATTAATTCCACATTTTTGCAGATAGGAGCTTGAAACTTCCGAAGTATGGTTATTGGTTTTTAGAGTTTCGGTCAATATTGAGTCGTGTCTATACTTACATAAAGTTAGTTAGAAAAAAAACAAAAAATTTTATAACTCTTAACATTTAAATCTTGACAAATCCAAAACACCTGTGCATAAAACCTATAATTTTAACCTTTTTTCTCCATTAAGCAACAATTACTTCAAGAAATTAATTCCACATTTTTGCAGATAGGAGCATGAAACTTCCGAAGTAGGGTTATTGGTTTTTAGATTTATTCGGTAACTATTGAGCCGTGTCTATCCTTACTTACAGGTCGTTAACACGAAAAAAATAAATCTTTTCAGCCAATACTGTATCGCCCCCGAAAAAATAATTTTCATAAACTACACGTCATACTAAAAATTTTTTTTTTTGAAGTGGGAGGGAGGGTTTTTTACGGGGAGATGGGGGCAATATTTACTGTCATTATTTATAAAACGATAAGACAAGAAATTAAAAAAAGTTTTTTCAACTGAAAGTAATGAGCAAAATTAAAACTTATAACGAAGAGAATTATTACGTATACGTCGGGGAGCCCCCCCCCCGCCCGGGCCCCCAGGGATTGTGTCGATTAGTTAGTCTAAAAAATAGGACTTCACACTTAAAAAGTTCTATTAAGAGCTTTTTTTTTTCCGATTTAATTTAAACCAATTGTGTTTTTGATATTATTTTGGGAAAATAGAATTGATCAATAACTTATTTCATTTTCATTAAGAAAATTCAGAATCAAAGTTGAACTTTTCTTCTTCCAGGAAAATATTTGGAACAGAACTTTAAATTTTTTCATCTCTTTGAGAAAAATCTGAACTATTGAGCCGTGTCGATCCTTACTTACAGTTCATTACCACGAACACAATAAATTGTTTCAGCCAATCGTGTATCCCCCCCGAAAAAATACTTTTCAGACAATCAACTTCAGACTAACTTTTTTTTTGAAGGGGGAGGGAGGGATTTTTTCCGTGGAGATGGAGGCCAGATTTACTGGCATTATTTAGAAAACGATAATACAATAAATTAAAAAAAGTTTTTTCAACTGAAAGTAAGGAGCAAAATTAAAAAACTTAGAACGAAGAGAATTATTACGTATACGAAGGGGATCCCCCCCCCTTTGGGGTTAATCTAGGTTCACTTAGACGCGCGCGTCTAAGTGAACCTAGATTAACCCCAAATCCGGTGATTTTGAATTGAATTTATCAAGTATTTTGGGCACTTGGTTGCATCAAGACCGGGCTGGGTCATTGTAGACAGAGAAAAGCCAAGACAGATAGTCCAAGTAACTTCTGCGGGGAAAAAAGACCCTGTTGAGGGGGGAACATGTTCGGCACGCTAGGTTCGGAAGGACAACTAGTCCTTCCGAAACGTCCTTTTTCCCCAAGTCAATCCCGTACAAATTTTAAGATGGTCATTTTGTTCAAAATAGTCCATGTATCATACAACGATGCATTTGGGTTGACACAGCCCTACAAAGCCCGGGGTCGAGGGTTTTAGGTTATTCCCCGGGGGCATATACGGTTTTATGGAAGGGAACGGCGTATAAACTTTAGAGGAAGCTCATTTGATTGGAAATTGAAGTTCTAATTCACCATTTTAAGAGCCAAAAGTGATCAGAAGGCAACAGACTCCCTTAGGCCCCCCTTCCCCCAAATGTATCTGATCGAAAATTTGAGAAAGCCATTGTGTTCAATTTGGTCCAAAGATTATATAACAAGGCTTTTGGGGCTGATAAAACCTCCAGAGCCCTGGGGCAAGGGTTGTAAGCTATGCCCCGGAGGCATATAAAGTTTTTATGGAAAAGGTGGACGTATAAATTTTGGACGAGGCTCATTTGTTTGGAAATTGAAAGTTTTATTTTCCTTTTAAAGAGTCGAAAGTGATCAGAGAGCAAATAGGTCCCCTCCACGCCCTCTTTTCCCCAAATACATCCGATCCAACTTTTGAGATAGCCATTTTTCCAAAATAATCCAAAGATCATATAATAATGCCTTGGGGATTGGCACAATCCCCAGAGCCTGGATCAAGGGTTGTAAGTTATGCCTCAGGAGCATATCAGGTTTGTATAGAAGTTGTGGTTATATAAACTCTAGAGGAGGCTTATTTGATCGGAAATTAAAAGTTCTAGTTCCTTTTTAAGAGTCAGAAGTGATTGGAGGGCAACTAGACCCCTCCCATTGCCTCTTTTCCCCAAATGTATCGGATCGAAATAATGAGATGGTCATTTTTTTCAAATCGTCCAAATGTAAAATAACTAAGGTTCCGGGTTGGAAATCCCCGCCTCCAGCCCTCGGGGAAAGGGTTATAAATTATGCTAGTTAGCCATCGTTAACATATACAGTTTTTATGGAAGGCGTGGTCGTATAAACTTTGGATGAGGCTCATTCGATTGAAAATCGAAATTTCCTTTTCTGTTTTTACGATCGATAGTCATCAGAGGGTAACCAACCCCCCCCCCCCGCTCGTACATTTTTTACCAAATGTATCTCATTAAAACTTTGAAATGGCTATTTTTTTGACAATGGTCTAAAATTAAATTAACTATAACTTAGGGGTTGAAAAATCCCCCAACGCTCCCGGGCAAGGTTTGTAACTTTTGCAAGTTACCCATTGTTGACATATAAGGTTTTTGTGGAAGGGGGGGTTGTATTAACTTTGAAGGGGGTTCATTCATGGGAAATTGAAAATTCTAGTTCCTTTTTAAGATTCAAAAGTGATGGACTGGTGAAAGGGCACCCAGCCCACCCCCACCCCCCAAACCCCAAAGGTATCTGGTCAAAACTTTAAGATAGCCATTTTGTTCAAAATAGTCCAAATGCAAAATAACTATGCTTCCGGGGTTGAAACCCCCTCCCAGCCCCCGGGGAAGGGCTGGGAGTTATGTAAGTTGCTTAGACTATTGTTACTTTGGCACTTTCTTTACTTTGATACTTGAGTTTTCTGATTTACGGCGCAACTTTGATTTCCAGGGCAAAGGCTGTAAGTTATGCAAGTTGCTTATTGATCCTTTGATATTTTGTATACTTGATACTTTCTGTACTTTGATACTTTGTTATTTTGATGCTAGTTTTGATACTTTGATGCAACTTTGACGTTTAAAAAAAAATTATTTGAAATGGATAATTAAAAAAAACTTTAAACTTTGGCAATAAAAAAAAAATAAAAAATTAATTAAAAAAAAATTCATAAAAAGAATTTTTTAAAAAAAAAAAATAACGGCCATATTAAAACTCAGAACAGCAGAAATAAAAGTATAATAATTCAAACTCAAAACGACCAGAAATTACTTTTAAAAAATAGAAGAAACCCAAAACAAAATTAAATAATTAATCACAGCAACCGAACATACAAAAAGTATCATATAAATGAATAAATAAATCTTAAACGAGTAAAACTTAAATTGAATAAGTAAATCAAGCTTAAAATGAACAAAAAATCTTTTACTGTTAAAGAATAAATAGAACCAAAACGAACAGAATTTAATAAACGATCATAACAAACAAACATACAACTGGTACTAATATAAAGGAATAAATGAATCTTAAAGCGAGTAAACTTAGGTTGAATATTCAAATTAAGCTTAAACGAGCAAAACTCACTACAAACAAGAGTTTGGCTACCGCCCCCTTCCCTTACGGTAAAGTGTAAAGCATTTTGCATCATTGGCGCTTTACTGAAAACTGTTTGTCTTGAACAGTTTTGGAAAGAACTAATAAAATTAAACTGAATATTAGTAGTAAGCTATCTAGTACTTTCACCAGTGATTGCGTAATATGCCTTACCACGGGTCAGTCACCTATTACTACGAACGGTACATGCCTTGCCAGACGGGTTTCTAAGGTGACACTCATTTTTTTGGGGTCAATTGGTGAGAAAGAGCGGCGATAAGTCCATATGGTAACTTGATTAGTTGGTTTTTTAAAAAACTTGGCAAGGTATAATGTACTCAAACAAAAATCCTATAAAATGTTCGTACACTAAATTCAAATTTTAATTATGTTTTAACACATTTCTTATAGTACACTACATATTATTAACTTTGAAAACAATGGATTCGTCAACTTTCAATGTGAGTACACTTTCATTCTTTATTTCCCCCCCCCCAAAAAAAAATGTTTTACTAGTAAATTCAAATTTCAGGGGCTTAGCCCCTGACAAAGAACCACAAACAAGTATGAGTATAGTAAAAATGCGTACCTTGGGGGTAAAATATAAATTAAACATAGACACAACAGGTGAATTTTACCAAGCCCTCCATTTCGAAACATATTAGAGTCATAAAGTAATATAAAAACAACCATAAAAGGAACTACAGTCAAGTCATTGTAAACCTAAACCCAATAAATAAGAGGGCAAAAGCTTCCCAGACTTTAGGACAGAGCAGTAACAATTATCACCAAATAACAAAAGGAAATATCATTGAATAATTAATAATGTTATAAAGATATGCAGACAGAAGCGCCACACATTCTTATTCACAAAGGAATTACCGCATAGAAAAAACAAATAAAACCCACGGCTTAAAATACATTGAAATTTGTGGTATCTAAGCCACATCTTTTGGCCCGTGAACTCAACCTTGAAAAAAAAAATAGACGCGAGGTAAATTTTAACCTGTAAAAATAAACCCGTAAAGTTAGTCAAAAGCTACAGAAATATAAGACATAATGCAGAAATTATCAATTTGAATATCCTAAAAGCAAATTAAAAGCACACATATTAATTTCTTAATCCAAAGTGCACATCAGGAACCATTAATAGGTGAACCAACTTAAACGAATTGCAAGCCCCATATTGACAGAGTTGACCAGCCGCGAGAATAAATAAATAACTTCACCATGGGTAAGAAGAGGAAAACACCCCTGTTTATGAAAATTTCCAAGACAAGAGTTCTAGCAAATATACCCCTTCTTGTCTCGTGACTGGAGAGCTAAACTGTAGCTTTGGTGATGAAACTTGTGCGAACGAAAATGTCTGTTTTTTGAACTTTCACTTAATTTCACTACAAAAGAATAATTTGCATCAAAGAGACGAAAATTTAAAACCAGATGCGTAAGTATTTGGAAGCGTTACAGCCAGAGGAAAAATTCTCCGGATTGGCTAGTCGCGAAGGGGCAGGCTTTTTATGACGAGCGGTGTAACAGGCTAAAGATCGCTACTTCTTACCTGGTTAATATACAGCATATTTAACTCTTCGAAACCTGAAGAAGCAAAAGGAAAATATTACTGATGTTTTGCCAGTGGTAAAATGCAAAAGCCAGCCACGATTATTAATAATTTTACACCCCATTAGTCCAAGTGTATTGCTTGATTTCGCCCGGGCCTGCTTCATCATATGTTATTCGTAATATCATAATTAGCAGTACGTTATTAACGAAAACTTTACAGTGCCACAAAATAGTCTTCCGAAAGTCAAAAATATAGTAAATTCATTGAGGCACATATAAATTTTAACTGAAACTAACCTAGATGCATCAAGTATATATCAAAGTGTAAATAATCGAAGAATATACACTTCACGTCTATGGTTTAATTAAATAGTGTATAATTTACAAGTTACTCTTGGCTTCTCTCATTATGGATGCAACGGGCTATATATAAAACGGCTATAGCTATAATAGGCCAATTATCTCTTGAACTCAAGTATAATAAAGAGTTTTAAAACAAGCCTCTACAAAAATAAACCGATGAAGAAAATAAAATTTTCGGTAATATTTAGCAGTAAGAAGAAAAAGGAAGGTAAAGAAATTAATAATAGGAGCACCTTTAAGCCATTATGCACATCACGCCTTAATGAGCAATAAACTTTTTGCCTTTAAACAAGAGGAGGGCAAAATTTGACCTCTTAAGCATTTATCCAACAAAATGGAAATATGGGATTGTTTTCGCCTTTTTTTTAAGGAAGAGGATTCGTGCAATTACCCCCCTTCGGAAAAGAAACCAAGATGGAACGAAGCTACATTGATGCAAGCTGCAAGGCCTTCTATCATCAAATATGCTGGTTCAATTACATATGGTCTGGACCAGCCAACGGTCACACAACTTTTAATGCCAGGGCCCTCTTACGCCAGTGTTAGCTCTGCGCAAACTTCTACGCAAGCTGGGCTGAAATTGAAAAGAGAGTGGGCTGCTTCTCATAATGCCACAGCCCAGACTACTCAAGATCGTGAGGTTGACCCCCTTCATGCTTTGCCAGGGACTTCAGGTGTAGAAGGCCAATAATAATTTTTATGTATATATATAATTTTTTTTTCTTTCCCTATTTTAGACCAAGGGTCAAAGTTCCTATCGTAATATACTTTTTATGAGTCAAACTAGAATTGTTTTATAAGATATTCTATAGTAATACTCCTCAATTATCTATCATTAAACAAATTATCAGTATATAAAAGAATGATTATAACACTGAAGTAGCAAATAGCTTATCATACATTTCTATAAAACCTCACCTGTAACTTCTCTTTTAGGCAAGATGTTTTCTAATGTAATAATCCAATATTTCTTTAAACAAACTAACTATATAAAAAACAATTCACTATTTCACAGTTGGCAATTGAACAACCATTCTTAAACTGCCATTTGTTTTTGCACTAAGCTTTTGCATATAACCGTTTATTGTCAAATGATGCATCAGGTCGCTCGAATTATTAATTTACCGACAGGGATAATTCGAATTTCAATTGCGCCTTGCAACGTTGAGTTTCTTATAGCAGGATGTCCATAGCTAAAAAAATATTAAAACGGGTAAAAAGATGTTTTAATAATTTACAAATATGTCGTCACAGCGATGTCAAGAAACATTGTTTGGGCGAACCCATTTCTTGTCATCTCAAGCAAGAATTTTGAGAAAACAGTTAGGAACATGTTAAAAGATGTTTTCGAGACAGAATTAGAGGCTGTTCTATTTCAACAGTGTTGAGAACTCCGATACTCCAACTCGAAAGGGCTTCGATCCTCCTAGCCCGAAGGAAACTCCCGGTTCCCAAGGATTCTCCCCGGGGGGCTCTAAAAAGGCCCATCGAGCATTTGAATTGCACTTTAATTGTTGATATGGATGGAGAAAAAAAAAGTTCTTCTCTCTTACAATGATTTATTTAGTCCAGGTCAATTACGTCCAACACATAAAACAAATCCATTGCCAAAGGACATAGAAAAATTTGAATTATCGAGAGAATTACACCAACACCAGTAACCGACGTATGGGCCTCGCGTCCGCTAATCAAATCTGAAGAGTAAGGGCTATAGAACATACTGCACCGGTTGAACAATGGTCGGCTTACATTGAGAGTTATATTGATGAGGGTCAAGCACAAGAGTTGGACCCATACTTTGCGTTTTTATTCTAAAATTTTTTGGAACAAAACCATTAGTTTTATATATCATTCTCTTGTTCTAACTTATCCTTTAAGAATAAGACTTCATTTTCCTGACTAAAACAATATATATTTTTAACATGTTCGGTTGTCATTATGAAAGACATATGGCAATGTAACTTTTTTTTTCTTCTTTTAATTGTTCAGGTGGTGGGACAATGACTATGAAAAATTGACATAGTTTATTAACTTTATAAAAATAATGGTTATTTTACATAAAAAATAAAACCTTTTTTCTACAGATTAATGATATAGCACCACCACCAGCATTGAGTGATGAAACAAGTGAATTTACAGGACCAATTCTATCAACACCAACGCAGTTTAGTGATGAACCTATATTGGTTCAAGAGAATATGGAGTAGCTGATGGATTTCTTCAATGAGGTTTTTGGGGAAATAGCTAGCCTAGATGACTTAACTGTGATATTGAAATGTTTGAAGATCCGGGATGGGCAGTTAGTTTCATGCGTGAACATTTAGGGGATGTTACTAGTGCATATGAACGGGTCCTCATAAAGAGATTCCATCACAGGACAATACACGCTGGCTCGATCATTTGTCCCCAAACACCTTGGAATATGTACTAGGGGACCTCATGCCATATTCAACCAATGTTATTGAACAGACTGGGAGTGGTTGTGGTGTTATTGACAATTCCCTTTCACCCTCCACCATTCCACTTAATTATATATCTAGTACTAGTAGAAATACAACAACAACTGCAACGTCGGTATCCCCTCTACCGGATTTTTTTCTGTCCAACTCTGCCTTGCACCACACATTGGTCTAAAGCGCCAAATTCGTTGACCTATTCTACTCTCTCTATTGTCAGGGGATATAATACCCGACTTTTCGGCCATTACACCTACAGTTTCTTATAAGAATTGAGCATTTATTGGACACAAGCTGAAGGTGGGGGGAGGGTGTGTCTGTTTAATCTCATAAATATCGATAAAAATATTTTTTTTAAATGAAAATGCGAGTTTTTTTTGATTGGATTACTGGCAAACTTATTTTTTGTAGATACACCCGCTTTTATAAATTTTTTATTATTTTTTTCTTCTGGTTGCTTAAATTAGTACAAGGAAGTGGGCATGGTATCCCGAGGGGGGTATTGTAACTGTGGCATTTTTTGTATATTTTCTATGTGTGCATATTTTCAGTTTTAAAAGGGATGTCTGCGCAAAATTGGGAGTGATATCTATTGTACTAAAATACCATTCGGATTTTAAGTGGTCTAGGGAGATACAACGAATCTATTTCGATACGAGGCTACAGTGTTTCAAGTATGTATTTTTAATTGCAGCATACAGACCACTTCAAAAAGATGCATGTAAAAAAAAGTTGGATAAAATAACAGTTAATGGTAGGGAAGGTTAAAAGTTCCCAAAAGTAGAATTTAATTGTTTAAATTCTCAATTTCCCGTGACACTAAAAGGAATAGATATTTTGAGTGGCCTAATGCACATTTAAAGATTGGTGTCACGGTGTTAGAGTATGAAACAGAATTTGAAGAGGGTCAGCGTTCCGATAAGAAGGGTGTATTATTTCCAGTGCGGGCGCCTTCAGTTGAATCAGTAGAACATTGGATGTGGCTGCTATACACCCCAACCACAGACTCTGATTCGATTGGTCATTTCAATCCAATTAAGGATACTAGTAGGGCTCTATGTACGAGTAAAAAGAGAGGTGGTGTGTGTTATTAATGTCCAACATGTCTCTCAAGGTTTTGGACTGATTTAAAGTTAAAGCATCACATGAAACACTGTAAACGTCATGGATACCAGGCTGTGGAGACGGCAAGCGGAGATAGAGCGATCTCACGTTTTAAAACTTTTCAGAACACGCTCCTGCAGAGCAATAAGATCAGTTTTGACTGCGAAGCTAAACTGACAGACTTAAGCGATCTGTCAAATTCAACTTCTGTTAAAATGAATCAAGCCATAGGGGTCTGTTATGCTCACGTACAACAAGATTCCAATAATCTCATGCAAGTACTGGGTGTACTGGAGATGTTGAGTGACGGTGAAGACTTTATGCGCTTGGCATTGGTCAGTCTAATCCAAACAGCAAACGGTGCAATTTCGCGCCTTCGTTATACAAACTGTCCTATGCTCCTATCACCAGATGACATAGTGGCCAATAAAAATCGTAAACTGTGTTGGGTTTGCAAGGGGGAATTTGATGATTGTGTTGGGAATGGGGGGAGGAGGAAGGTGATCGACCATGATCATTTGTGGCAGGAAATTACATCGGGAGGGAGTAACTTTAGAGGGTTAGCACACCAGTCATGCAATTTAAACGTTAGACAACAATATTTCGTGCCTGTTTTTATACGCAATTCCAATTGCGACTTAAAGTTTGTTCTTGTGGCGTTGGCCCGCATTGCCAAGGGAGGAGTTGTAGATGACGCATGGATAGATGGTTCTTTTTCATATAATATCATACCCAAATCATCGGAAAAGCCACTGCTGCTAGAATTCATGTGGAAAACAGTTGACAAGGGTAACACGTGCCTGAATAAAATCCGTTTTTTAGACACTTTCAGCTTTTTCCCCAAATCTTTAAGTCAATTGATTCAGGTACAGAAAAGTGACAATTTTGATTGCTTCCCCCTCCTCAAACAGCGCTTCCCCGATGATGAAATGTATGATTTATTAACGTGTAAGGGTATATATCCATATCAGTATTACAACTCTGGCTCGAGGCTAGATGAGGTGTCACTACCGCCCATTGAAGCTTTTTACAATTCTCTTACTGAGAGTGAGTGCACCACTAGCGACTACGAATTTGCTAAGAGGGTTTGGGCAAAGGGCGGATGCAAAAAAGGGTGGGATTATTGTAAACTATACTTGGCCAGTGACGTACTCACTCTTCTGGACATTGTGTGCAAAAATATGGATAAAATCTATGGGGAATTTGGGTTGGATTTAGGTTATTATTTTTCCACTCCCCATTTGGTGATGGACTTGATACTTAAAATCAGCAAAGAAGAAATAGGTCTGATCGCCGATGTGGATCAGCATCTGTTTGTAGAGAGATCAATGAGAGGTGGGTATGTTTTTCACGGGGATCGTATCATGAAAACTGATCCGAGTGGACAGCACACCAATGAAAATTCGGACGCAGTTTTTTTGGATATGAATTCTCTTTACCCATCGGCAATGTCTCACTACTGTTTGCCGTGTGGCAATTATAAATGGCTTGACAATCCGTGTGCTTCGAATTTTCCCGACATTGCCAGTGTTGAGGAGAATGGGGCACAGGGATGGTTTTTTGAAATTGACGGTGAAATACCCATGGAAATCCAAGACTTGGTAAAAGACTTGTTTTTCCGTGCATAAATAGACCGATGGGTAGGGACTCTCTGAGCCCCTACAATTTATCTTTAGTAGAGGACGGGAGTATGCACTGGGTACCTTCAAAACAAAAACTAATTGCCGACCTCAACCCGAAACAAAATATCGTTGTTCATCACGTGCTATTGAAATGGATGGTGTCCAATGGTTTCAAGGTCACAAAGATTCATAGAGCCCTCCAATTTGATCAACAGGCGTACATGAAAACGTTTATTGACACCTTGGTCAGTAAGCGTTCACACGCGAAAACGAAAGCTGAAAAAGAAGTCTATAAACTCATTTTGAACTCAGCTTTCGGTAAAATGTGCGAGAGCGTACGACACAGAAGTCGATGTGACATTGTAACCAACCCCTAAGATTGTGCTCAAATCATTGCGGATCCAAATTTCACACCGGTCACAATCATAGACTGTAATATAATGATCCTACACTACAAGAAAACAAACACTTTTTTAAATAAAATTATCAATGGCGGAAATGTAATTGCTGAAATATCCGATAAACCCATATTTCAGTGTTATTATAGTTCATTAAAGATACATGAGTTAAGTGATGGACGAGTTAAATTATAATACAGGGACACTGATTCACTGCCGCTAAAAGTCAGAAAAGAAAACCTATTGAATGATTTTGAAAATGGCGAGTACATTAGCTCACGAATGGACTACACTAATTGGGACGAATCCCTCTACCTAGAGCTAGTGAAACGCCAGGCCCCAAATCAATTGTTAATGCTAAAATCTGAAACGGGTAGCAGTTTGATATTCAGGGGTGTGTTTCCTGGTCCGAAGGAATACTGTGTGGAAACGCCCGGCAAGGTTATCAAACAAGTTTGCAAGGGGGTACTTACACACTTTTTAAAAAATAATTTCGACCTGAATGTGTATAGAAACTGTGTGGAGCGTAGTTTAATGCCAAGGGCAAAAGTCATGGCGATTCGCTATTTACAATTTAAAAACTACACAGTTAGAGTTGATAAAAACTCCGTGTCGGCCATATAGGAAAAAGTCTTTGTGCTTGTTGTGGATGTTAAGTTAATACCACACGTTAACTATTTAATCACAGACCGAGTTGATTGTACAGATTACATAAAACAACTCGGTCTACAAAAATTAACTTAAGTTCATTAAAAAAAGTATAAATTGGGTGGGAGGTTTTTTTGGGCAATGAGGTGTTTTTTTTAAATTCTTTTTTTTCTTTATCACAAACAATTTTCAATGTAAGTGTGTGTGCAAGGCAGATAAATTTCCAGTATTTAATGCCAGCCCCGGCCCGGGCCCACCGCAGCGGGCCCCCGCTCCTGGCGCCCGGCGCGTCCCGGCCTGCCCCCGGCTGCCGCAGCGGCCGCCCCTGGGGGGGAGGGGGGATCCCAAAATTTAAAATGCTGTAAATAAAAGTGTATGATATTATTTCAAGTGCTTTATTCCAATAAATGTTGTATTTTTCTATAAATAAACAAAAATAAATAAAAGTGTATTTATTTAAGTGTTTTTTTTCTAGTGGCTATGTAAATGTTGTATTTATTATTGTAGATAAATTAAAAAAGTGTATTTTTTTTCATGTTTAATGTCCCTTTTTCAATGTAGAATTTTTTTAAAGTATTTTTACCTTTTTAAGTTTAATAAAAGAAAATATGATTCTTTATTCGTCTTCTTCTTCTTCTTCTTCTTATTGTTGGTATTATTGAGCGAAGTAGTAATAGGGAAATTATTTATTTATTAGACAGCCATAGTCTACAGTTAGTTGTCTAAGTGAACTGATGAAAGGAACATGTATCAACTTTAAACACAATGCAGATCGTTTCTACGTGGATTGTCAATGTCGGGCAAAACAATACTCTTAATTAAAATAATTTAAAATTGCAATAAACTGTCTGTGGTAAAACAAAACAAATTCTACTATTGTTACACTACTTGGCAAGAGTCATACAATAAAATAAAAGCAATTGCCACGATAGGATTGGTGAAGATGAAATTCTTGGAAGGCCTGGATACTTTCTGCAATTTGAAACAAAATATTGGTTGATTATTTATGTTATGGCTGAATCTGTTGAAATATGGTCCCATCAAAAAGCTCAGCTTTTTACTATTTATCCTCATCGTAAACAGATCTCAGTTACTCTGGTTCTACACTATCTATTTCATCAGAGCAAATGTATGCGAACACTTGCATTGAACTACACCTACTATATCCTCTACAGAGTTTTTCGTGATTCTAGTTCGTTAATAACTCTCAATAAACAAATCTATCCAGGAGCCCCCAAATTTCTGCTCTCAGCATACAATCAGGCAACTAATAAACCCTACGGCGACATCATATTGGATCTTAATCAAAATACAGCCGAGGATCTGCGTATAGTCACATATATTTTTGACAATGAAATTACAGTATATCTCCCCGTGAACACTAAAAAGACCTATTAGTTGCTATCATGACACTGAAGAAACTACATGAAAATAGACATTTGTTTTCAGTTCTAAGCACTTCAAAACCTGATGCTTAGGAAAGCAATACTCAAACACGGTATTGACAATGATTTCATTAATCTAATATCCGAACTTTGTTTAAATTTGACCGAGGGTAATGTTCAAGTGCCAGAAGTAGTTAAGCAACAGGCAAAGCAACATCTGTTCATTGTACGTACATTGGTCTCTAAAAAGAAAGGAAAGAATTTTAAAAGGAAACGACTTCTTCAGGCGGGCGGTAGCTTTTTCACACTTTTACTGCCAATAATTGCAGGACGTGTAAACAGTTTTCTCTAGTGAGAATGGCAAAACGCTATAAATTGACTCCAATAGAACTCACTCTCTCCCCCGTCGAACACTTTGAGAACAATCTGAGTACATTCCTTGACGATAAGAATATTGTGGATGATAAAAAACTGCTTTCACTTCAAGATGCACTTTATCGAGTGAAAAAACACTAGTCCTGTCGTTTGAAGCCCACTGCTGCTGGTATTGACCCCAAAAAGGAATCATCTCCTCAAGTTTCTGTTTCTGGAACACAATTAAAGAAGGAGGAATTGAATTCCATTGCATTGAAAATTGTAAATCTAATGCCCCACTTATATCTCCAACAAAGAACACGACTCCTAACCTATATGTTGGAAAGCTGTCAAGATCACATTCAGGTTGAGAGCAATGGGAAAGAGATTAAAATTGATGGCAAGAGCTATAATCTACTTGATTTAATCTATGACATGGTTACAAATCGTAAAGGACTATTATCATTTGACGCTCATCTATAAAACTTTCTAAATACATTAAACTTCCCCAACAGTCTTATTGGCAATAGACAAATTCTAAAAAAATTAAATGAACATGCATTATCATCATCATCATCATTATCATCAGCAACATTGACACCATTAAAATATGAACTCGAAGAAGAAGATTTTAAATCAATTTTGGAAAATACTAGCACACCGCTGATAGCTAGACAAAAGCGAAGACGTATCAAGTCAACGTCATCATCACCGCCTCCACAAACAACTAGTATACAACCTGGTAGAAAACGTTATACAACGTGTCTACCTTTAAACTGGTTGAAATTCTGAAAGGTGTTTATGAAAATATTGGTGAAGCGAGGAGTTTAAGTTCCACCACCACTCTTTCTAAAGTCACTGGTGTTCACACTAAAAGTGTACGAGACTATCTACAAAATGAATCAAGTTACACTCTGCATAGAAATCATAGACTTCGTGTCAATCAATATCGAAAAACTAAAGTCTTTGACCTATTGGATACAATGCAAGCAGATCTCTTGTCTCTAGATGAACTTCAACAACTCCACAATACACTTTAAAAGTATATTCTTACTGTAATCCGTGTTTGTAGTTACTATGCATATGCGGTTATATGGTGATCAAAGAGAGGTGTTGACGAGCCATTAAAAGTATTGTACAACTGAGTTCATATAAAAAATTCAATCGGATTGTAGTTCTGAGTTTTTTAATTCCCAAGGTGCAAGGTTTCTAAAGATACATAGTACACTTATATATAATAAACATAGCTCGAAAAAGATCATAATGGCTAAACGATTGATTAGGTCTCTTTCTTTGAATAAATAAACAAGGGGATGCTACCTCACTGCTTTGCCTATCCTTTCTGTAATGCTGCAACCGCTGTAGTCGAATGGTTAGCGCACTAGACTTGCAATGCTATGTCCTTCAGGACGGGGGTTCCGAATCATCTGTCGCCAATTGTTTGGTTTTGGGGTCATTGGTGTGACTCCGTAAGCTTAGCCAGAGCCGAAACAGCTCCATGTGGTTGCCTGGAGAAATTCGGGGAAGGTAAACAGGAACGGTGCGCGGAAGCTAAGGACGCCCTGTCGGTAGAGACTGTGAAGTTTACAATGTCTACCGGCAGTGCTGACCCTCTTTATTAGAGTTTATGTTACATCCAGAGTGTATAGCATAAACTCTAGTGCCTTAGCCTTTACTTACTCTACTTTTTCTAAAAAAAAATTTACTTTCTAGATATCCCTTATTTTTACCCAAGGCTTGGTTAAATGCATTTAAACCATTACAGCTCCCTATGAACAGAAATTTCAATATGACAATTGAGAAGTACATTTTTATTAAATTAATAAAAGGCCACTCTTTTTCAGTATATAGTTTATACAAGGAACACAGTTTCTTACGTCAAGCAAATGAAAACTACCCGACTTTCCCTAGGGTAAATACATTGGAATGATGACAGTCGGCTGTGGAAATGCGAAAGGCGCTATGTGACACATCAGTCAAAAGTGAGTTATATACCAATCCTTCTAAAATCAGGCATGCCCGAGCGATTAGTCTAATCAGAACGGACATTTCCCCCTTTTGTTCGTGAAATATTCTTAATTCTATAATCCACTCAAAACGCTTTATAACCAAACTTCAACCAGTTTTGCAGACCAAAAAGCATAAAGTACACGACTCATCCACAGCCACGAAGATTGTCACATAAGTCTCGCCATGAGATGGCCAAAAAGGCACGATATGGAGGCACATTTTTCTAAAGAAGTTTTTAGCTTCTACTGAACATTGTGGTAAATGTCACTTAACGCCTTTCATATTTCCACAGTCGCAATGGACTGCTTCGTATGTGTATAGCAGGTGTCAATGTGTGTTAGGATAACGCTCAGATGTTTTGTTAAAACACTTGTAACAAAGAATCAGCAAATTTATAATGTACTGAATGTGTCAAATAGCTTAAAAAAATTTTGGGCCATTTTTGCGGCATATCTTTTGGGTCAAACAAAGAAGCTTGGCTGAATGACTGCAAACTTACAACTAAAGCAGTAGAACAGTTCAAGCTTGCCTATTTGAATTGCTAATTAGTTATTAAAGCAAATGAAGAAAGGTTTAACCACCGTGACCCAGCATGAAATCACTGATGTGTGTGAGCCTGGACATTACCTTGGATTGCAGGGTTGAGAATGAAGACCCCTTGTTGGAAGTGTTTGATTTAGTTCATGGCAATAATCAGACTGAATTGAAAGAAGACAGGGAAAGGGAGAATATGCGGATGATGATATCAGAATATTTGTCTGAGATAAAAAGAAAAAATTATCTGAGGATTTGAGAGCATCCCTCTATATTTGGAAAGGTCTAAAGGGCAAACCTAGATGGTATGGTCTGTCTTGGTTTATGCTTCTTCTTTGTGCACTCGCGGAAGTCAAAGAAGGCACGGCTTAACGAATTCGTAGCTTCACCTGTTGTTTTCAACAGTACCTTTTGTGTGTGTTGAAAAGGATATTGAAAAAAGAGGAAATTCATTTTATTGGCTGACTGCTACTGACAAATTTTGGATCTACAACTTTTACCAAATTTCGGGTCTACAATTTTTGCGCCCCACAGGAAGGGTGAATCACTAAATTACGTGTTCGACAATAATTCTGCTTTGAAATTTGTTGAAATTCAAAAGGCAAACTTGTCTTTTGGCAATTTGCCCTTTCCGTCGGACGCAAACATAGCTGTTTGCTGCAATATGAATGTGTGAATATGTAGTATGAAGTCTGACATTCATCAACTTTTACTAAGTTTCCAATGTTTTTCACATATGAATTTACTCTACATTGCAATAGAGGTTGCAAAAAGTCCACTAAAGTAGAATCAGAGCTCCAAGGCAAGCACTCACAGGAGCTGAGTTTTGCAGCAGATTGTGGAGGGTAAAACACTTAGATGAACTGCAGTTGAAGATCTTAACACACATCGAAAGGCCATCAAGCTAAATGACAGAATTTCGGTGCAAAATATGACAGGTTAGGCGAAAAACTTTTGGCAACCCTGACTGGGTTCTCGAAATGTACTGTTTTTGGCAACGTATCATCATTAATCAGTAAAACTTGAACTGATTATCCTTAACCTTTCTTTATTTACAGACCAGGAGAGTTACTAACAATTTACGAAATTCTTTTGAGAAGACGGCTATATTCCTCAACTTTTCGAAGCATTCATGTTTCAGAACCACCCTTATTAATTGCATTATTTTGGCTCCTAGCATCTCATATTTAGTTACATGACTTTTCTTCCTGTTCTTCCAAACTTGGTTCTCTGCGAAAGGAAACACTCTGTACATTGGGTCATATGCTATTTTATGACGACATTCCTCTTTCTTACTAAAAGTTTGGCCTTGGCAAGCAAAGCCATCTTCTCGGCCACTTTTCTTGGTACCAAACTTCACCTGTTTATTCCCATTTATTCTTAATTCAAGTGACTTAGCTTTCCTGCCATTAATTTTTTTTTCAAACCTATTATTGCAATCTGGACCCTCAAAACAAAAAAAAAATCATTCATTCACCAACACTTATGACGCTCAAATCATATGCATATGTGTAATCTAGGAGAGTGTGAAAGGGGCCTGAAATTTCGAATAGTTCTCAATTTTTAGTCAAAGCGTTAATAGTTGGCCTGGTCATCCTCTCTGTTTCCTAAACCGTGCCAATTTACTCTTGAATCTTTAGATACGATACAATATCTGTTATCAGCTTAAGCAATTAAGTTTTAACGAATTACAACTAATGCTTTGACTACATTAAATACTGAATTTGGCAGAAATTCGCCAAATTAGCAAAAATTAGCAAAAAAAAGTGTCCCTTGACAAAAGCAAAAAAGCCAAAAAAAGCCAAAAGCCAAAAAAAGTGTCCCTTTGGCAAGAATAGTGTTCAAGTGGTAACCTGGATCAATTCAATGAACACATTTGTGTCGGTTGTTATTGCTGAACCTGATGGTAAAGGACAACATCTTTGAGAGTGTCTAAACAGGAATTTACAAAAAAAAACTTCTTGTAGCGTTGGAGACATCCATTGAGAAAACATGGTCATACAGGTACGGACCAGCAACCTGCGAATGTGGCTGTTTTTTATAGTAGATCGTCACTCATAAAAAAAAAAAAAAAAAAAAAAAATGTTACGATTTTGTATTCGTTCACGTTCTGTCTTTATCATTAAAAAAACAGTAAGTAAGGAGTGGCGTTAAAACATAAGATCGACAGAAATTACCCTGAAGAGAACTGTCGCTCCTTAAGGAAAAAGTCGCAGAAATTTCCTATCTTTCTGTTAGCTGATTTTCTTCCTTTTATACTTCAGTTATATATTTTATACAATAACCAAAAATTATGTGCAATAGGATAGTGAAGCGGAAACGAAATGTAAAAAAAAACAAAACACTACCTCTCAACTAGTATTGCTCTTGAGTACCAAGTTGGATTAAAAGCAAACTGGGTTCGTGCAGAAAATAAAATTAAAGTAAAAAAAAAAGTAAAGTAAAAAAATAATCGTCTTTTACTAACTTTTATTTCTTTTCTAATCGAAAATATCATTTTTAAAACATTTGTGATTCGATTTTCCAATCCAAATTTGTGTCTAGTGTCAATTTTGCCAGTTACGTGCCCCAAAATTTTGCATCGAAGCTGAGCATGCTCAAGCACAAATTGCAAAAGAACTTTGAGGGAAATTCGTTTGGACTTGCTATTTTGATATCAGACTTGGTCATAGCAAATTGACTGCAAGAAAGGCATTTTGTAATATAGGTTTTGGCAAATATGATTATAACACACCAAATATTGCTAGTTTAAGCGATTTCCCTGCGTCTCCCCTTCGTGGACAGAGTGCACCTTATGAAAAGGCATTAAAAAAGTAAGCATTTAAAGATCTACAGAATACTCATATAGATGATTGTGTACATCCAACCCACGATCTAAATTCTCTCGAGTTTCTCAGTATAATTTCACTCACATTGAAATTCTAGTAATATAGTGCCTATGAGTTGTAATTAAATACCCTTATTTGGCAACATTGAAACATATCTGTAGTGAAGCAGTGAAGATGTTAGAAGTAGAAAAGCCGAGGCTGCTTTTTCACAGTTGAAAACTTTGGAAGAACAGGAAGATAAGTCTGCGAATCGAGATTAGAATGCTGGAAGTGGAAACTACAATGATAACAGGGGCCAATTATGGTTCTGAAACGTGAGTGCTCTGAAAGACGGAGGAGGATTTGTAAGATGTTTCCAAATAAATTTTCTACGAAATGTTTTGCGTACTCGACTGACTGACCGTATTTCTATCAGTAAGCTGTACGAAAAAATGTGGTTTTAACCCGCTTTTTAGGGTTACCGTTCTGCAGATGAAGGATGACAGATTGCCCAAGATTGTCCTATTCTTGATTGTCCCCGAATAGAGTGGGAAGAGGTCACAAGGAAAGATTAAAGGGATATTGGAACTTGGAATGGTGTAAAGAGGGAGGCTTTGAATACATTGGGATGGAAGAGGAGCGTGCGTTGCTGTGTTGGCCACAGGCAGCTTGGTGTGCAGTGAGTTGTCAATAGTAGTAATAATCCCTACAAAGGCTTCTTGGCCAGTAAAGGAGGGGAAGACACACCATTCATTTAAACATTAATCCAAAGAGAGAGAGAGAGACAAAAAAAATAGGGTTGCGAAGATTATACCATCATTCAGTTAAAAAAAAAAAAATAATAACCGTTGGGTATTGAATAAGCGTGAATAAGCTTGAATAATTTTATTCAACCTTTTTTGCTTGAATAAGAATGTGATTGGGTAGGTAGATTTTTTCCAATTCATTTATGATTTTTGCTTTCTGTGGCTGTTGTAGATTCATGGACTGAACTGCATTAAAGTTTAGTATGAAAAGGCGTATATTAGGTGTTACCTTGTTTGGTTGTTCATCCGGCCTGTCATTAACTAGGGGATGAATTCCTGACAATGCTTCTGATTCATTTCTGCTTGGGATGGGTGGCCAGGCAAACCTCTTTTCATTGGATGTGGAGGCTAGTTGGCTGAGCCTTGGCGATTCTCTCTGATAGGAATGTGAGCTGGGATGTTCCGTGGAAGGATTCTTGTCAGGGTCCTTGTTGCTTTAGGAGGGTTGGGGTTGAGTGTTCTGTGAGTGAAAGTATTGGGTGGTTTCATAAAGGGTTTAGTTTAGTGTGATAGGGCTACTTTTGCTTCCTGAGCTGCAAATGGGTAAGGTATAGCTTTCTCTATTGCTATTTGGAGAGTTAAAACTCTTTTTTTCTTTGCTTTTTTTTATATAATACAGTAGAGAGATATTTGAGTTAGTAGTAGAGATAGTAGATTTTTGAATAAGCCAAACGAGTGACACCTTCGAGCTGATTCAGGCATCGTATCACTGTTTTAATGGTCTAACTCATTTATGATCAGTAATTATTTATTTTTTTCAGAACGAAGTGTATTAATGAAAAACGACGACGAGAGCAAGAAAACGTTTATATTGAGGAGCTGGCTGAACTCATCTCCGCCAGTATTACTGACATGAGCTCCATCTCTGTGAAGCCTGACAAATGTGCTATACTTCAAGAAACTGTTAATCAGGTATGAGTACACAGTAGATAAGAGAAGAGATCTCCCTCAGCTTGGAGATATCTCCCTCCAAATAAATTAATATTGCTTAAACAGAAAATTTTACTTGTTCATTTGACTTTCTATACCATAAATGACAGGGGCGTAGCTACAGTATTTTTATTAGAGGGGGAGAGGGGGTGCTATTGGAGTAGGCGCTATTCAAGCGGTAGTTAAGAAAAATAATTATCTAACAATCAGGCTACTTGATGAATTTATAAGCTTTACGCAATACATCATAAACAATAGACATACATTAAACAATCATAAATATAAGTTCTTATGCTTGGCTTTTACTAAATCATCAGCAATGAACTGCTGCAGACGACAGTTAGTTAGTTAGAGGGGGGTTACACTGAATATCATTTTTATGTCTATAATTCCCTTCACAAGCAAAGCTCGGTCTCCTAGTGCAGCATGATGAAACTGATAACAATAGAAAAAGAGAATGGGTTTAGTACCGTTTATACGTGCACACCAAATTTTTAAATGTTGAGAAAAATCTACATATTTTGTTTAAATTCACTTTATTCTATTCTCAGCAGACATTTCGCACATCAGGCTGATAAAGAGATAAATGTCCGACAAGTAGCACTGGCGTTGTGTGACTTTTATGTTTTTACTTTTTTTACTTTTATGTTTTTGTTTTTACTTTTGTAACTTTAATAAATCAAATAATATTAACATTTTGATTACTAAATATCAGTATATGTATATTAAACTGACAATGCACATTCATTTGTATTTTATTTCAGTAAAGTGCAAATTATGTTCTGGCCTTAGGAAGGCATAGGGGTTTTGAGCCCAACTTATGTTAATTTTTGCTTGTTTTGAGTTTGACTCGGTTATTTATTGTAATTTCTGTTCGTTTTGGGTTTCATTTATTTATCGATGATGATTTGTGGTAGTTTCACGCTTGGTAGATTATTTGATTTTATTTTTGCTCATTTTTTGTTTAATGGAGTTCTTTACTTTTCTTTGAAAAACTTATTTTTTGGAAAGTTTTTTTAATTAATTTCTGTTCGTTTTATATTGACAAAGTCTTTTCAGGGAAAAAGAAAATAATAATTTAAAGCTTTTCGTTTATTAAGACTTTACATGAAAACTACATGAGAACTTTACTTCTTTCATGAAAATTAATTAGAAAAAACTTTTTCCACAAAATAAGTTTTTCAAAGAAAAGTAAAGAACTCCATTAAACAAAAAATGAGCAAAAATTAAATCAAATAATATACTAAGCGTGAAACTACCGCAAATCAGCATCGATAAATAAATGAATCCGGCTAGTTTCAATCCTAATTATTGGCACATTTACGTCAATTCTTTTTTTGGAGCTGGTTAAAAGAAATATTTAGAATATTTCTTATATTCTGAGAAATACTCTTATTTCTTTGGAGGAAAAGGAGAAATATTCTTAATTTTTTTTTTGAGCTGGTTAAAAGAGATATTTAGTAAAGCAAAATAGCAAGAAGTCAGCATTGTATTATGCATAGAGACAGATTTACATTTATGGGTTAGAATATGAATCCGAAACGTAAGGAATAGTACACTATCAGCGGTATTGGGCATTTCAATGACAAATAAGAGAATCGGAGTTTCAATTAAATACTGGAAATAAAAATTAAAACAATTAAGTGATTTCTGGAGCGGATCTACCTCTACCAAACTCAATGACCAAACTACAACCCATTTGACCTATCTAGTTATTGTACGAATATCATTATAAAATGCACCAAGTCTTATTTTCTTTTCAGTGATTTCTTTTTCATTCAGGAAAATATATTTACTAGTATTTCACTGTATCTACCTTCTTATTCTTCAATGATTCCATTTCTGTTCTATTTGAAGGTGTAGAGGGTGTATTCATTTCCACTTCTGAAAGTTTTAAAACAAGAGAATCTAATCTTGAACTGATACATTTTAGAAAGTAAAAGCACCCTAAATAGTAGGGAAAAAAATTGACCTGAGCAAATGTGGCGAAACAGCAAGCATAGAACATTTTTCAATTTTGCCAATAACTTGGCTCAAATTTCTACTTGATGATAGGGCATCAAAGGCAATATATTTGAAAAATATTAATGTGGAACATATTATGAAGCCAATGGACGCCTATTTTTCTTGTTTTCCTTATGTTAAAAACGAGCATGGATTAATTAAAAAAAATATATCTGCTCAAAGTAAAGAGCAAATTTGATACTTAGAACGAGCAAAAGTTTAAAGCTACTTCGTAAATTATAGTTTTTACCAAACTATTGGAGGGACAACTGCCCCCTCCCCTTGCCACCCCCCCCCCTCCTCCTCAACGACGCCACCAATAAATGACAAGGATTTAAAAGGAGAAATCATTGATGAAAATTTATGTCAAATGTGTCAAGAAAAATTGAATCTACTTTCACAAATATATTGATTTCGTAAAAGAATGTTTTCCATCCTAGTAGTTTGAGTAGTATTTGAATTTATGTACAGTTGAAAATACTTTTTTCGTTTTTTTTTATTTAATTAAACGATAAGAAGGAAACCTCTTTTCCATGGAGTTTGGTATTATACCGTCTTGGTTATCTGTTACAGACTTTTCTGTCATCATGTAAGTACGCGGGAGACGTTTAAAAGTCGTGTCTTCATTATGGCTTTTCATGCGAGATAGCCCTTGCTTATTGACTCTTTCTGGCACCTTCTGTCTGTATTCGTAGTTTTCATAGGGATAAGTCCTTTTATTAGACAGTGAAAAACATATACAAAAGTTTCGGATATTTCAATCACATATACAGTGACTGTCATCAGCAGACATACTAAAGGTTTTATTATATCTGCTGATGACCGTAACTGTATATGTGATCTAAATATCCAAAAGTTTTTTTATCGGTTTTTCACTGTCTAATAAAAGGACTTATTTCCTATTTGAACTTTTATTTGTTCGTACTAGAAAGGCAGTGTGGTCTTCGTAAAAAGCCCTTGGTAGTTTTTAAGTCTCAAAAGGCAAATCAGGGGTATTTAAAGGTTTTTTTTTTCCAAGAAAAGTCGAATCCGGTGAATGAAAAGATGTTTTCACTCTGCTGATTTCGCCTGGAAAGGGTTTAATTGGTTGAATCGGGTAATATATAAATGAAGCATAGATTTATTTGGTTTGGCAAGTGTATTTCTCCCTTTTAATCGTTGGCAACGCCGTGTCTTTTGATATTAGCGAACAACGGCAATCGGCGCTATTCGCTAATTTAAAGTGGCAGTTCTTTAAAGCTAATTTTAAGTGGCAAGCAACGACCGGAAAACCATGAAAGACATCCACTAGGTTATCCGGCTTTTGATTTTTTTTTTTTTTTTTTTTTTTTTTTTTTTTTTTTTTTTTGTAATAAGGTTTCGCATAATTTGTTTGGTGTTTCCAAAATCCAAAAATTAATCCCCTCTCAAAAAAATAAAAAAAAGGCGCTATTATTCCGTAAAAAAAAGTCTTGATGCCAAAAGGTTATCCGGCTTTTGAATATTTTTTTTTAAAATAAGGTTACACATAATTTTATTGGTGTTTCCAAAATCCAAAAATTAATCTCCACTCAAAAAATAAAAAAGGCGCTATTTGTCCGTAAAACGAAACATTTGTAATGCCAAGCAGGTGCAATCAGTTGAGCATGATGATATGAGAACTTATCTAAATAATGTAATTCTTTGCTTTGGGCTGTAAACAATTTCGCAGTATTAATACTCTATAATCAGACCATTTTAGCATTTGCAATTATTGCGCTACTGCAATATAATGATCAGATTTCTAAATAGTTACTACTCGCGTCTAAATGGGTCAACATCAACTCCAAACCTGAACCAGTAAGGAAAAATCGCTTTGGTGGCATGGTTTAGAATTAATAATGACAAACTGCGCCAAGTTTCGCGGGAATAGCTGGGGTAACGTGGGAACATGTATTAACTATTGATAGTTCAAACTCTAGGGACAGAAATAATTTTAATTAACATATTTAATTATTTCAAAAGTCAAAGCAGTTACACTTAGGTGAGGATCATGATGGGAGGAGTTATCTTGTAATGTAATTCTTTGCTTTGGGCTGTAAAAAAGTTCGCAGTATTAATATTGTATAGTGAAACCATTGTAGCGTTTGCAATTAATGCACTTTTGCAGTTTTCTATTCATACTTTTTCTATTTTGCAGTTTTCTATTCATACTTTTTCTATTTTGCAGTTTTCTATTCATACTTTTTCTATTTTGCAGTTTTCTATTCATACTTTTTCTATTTTGCAGTTTTCTATTCATAATTTTTCTATTTTGCAGTTTTCTATTCATACTTTTTCTATTTTGCAGTTTTCTATTCATACTTTTTCTATTTTGCAGTTTTCTATTCATACTTTTTCTATTATGCAGTTTTCTATTCATACTTTTTCTATTATGCAGTTTTCTATACATACTTTTTCTATTATGCAGTTTTCTATACATACTTTTTCTATTATGCAGTTTTCTATTCATACTTTTTCTATTATGCAGTTTTCTATTAATACTTTTTCTATTATGCAGTTTTCTATTCTGCAGTTTAATTCATACTTGTGTTTAAAGTGTTCAAAATCAGCTCCAAACCTGATCCAATAAAGAAATTTTGTCTTGGTGGTATGTTTAAGAACTAATAATGATATGATGCACCAATCATCGTGGGAATACTTGGAGTAAAAGGGTACATGGCATAGTTATGGGAATATGTATTAATTGTTGATGGTTCCAACTCCATGGACAGACAAATCGGGAGCAGTTGTGGATTCCAGCTGAGGATGAGAATAGGAGAAATGGCTACAGGGAACAGGTTTGGGGGAACAGGTATAAAAAGTTCATTTGTGAGGGTCCTTTGCCCTTTACCGATATTTTAAGGATGAAAAGGCTTGAGCTGCTAAAGTTTCTCGCAGCTGCTTCTCCGTTGGTAATCGCTTTCTCCAATAAAAGGCCTTTTATTCAACAAAACCTTATTATCAGCAAAAACTCGCTCCTGAAAGGAAACTTGTACCATTATCTGTTAGTATTTCTTTGGGTAGCGCACGGTGGGTAGTATATTTTGCCAATTCCTCCCCCACTTTGGGTGATTTTATCCGTTCGCATTGGGATGGTTTGAGAGTGTTGTTTAGCCAGATCTGTGATGACCAGAATAAATCTATTTTACGAACTGGAATACTGTAGGGTCGTACCACGTCCTTTGACGCTCTCTCAACTTATTTACCAAAAATACGCATTTTCCCAATGGGACCATTTTGATTGGTCTTTTATGTGTCACTGATCAGCCCATCAGCAACCCTCTATGATTTACAGAGTTGGTTCTGTAATCAATTTGTTTGATACTTATTTTATTATCTGGAAATTTTTTTTTCAAGACCTTTTTTTAAACTTTATCTTTTTTTGAAAATCCCATTTTTTATTCCTTTCCACCAGAAACATTGGTTACAAAACATGTCCAATATGATTTTCCATTGTGCTCGAGTACCCTAGCTTTATGACCACGTGCGGAAGTTTCTGTGGCACCAGGAGCAGTAACTTCTCTGGGTTATTTTTACCATGTACCATCTAAGCAATTTCCCCTTTAGCTTCCCCTTGCGACACAATCTCCGGGATAATGGACCCTTATGTTCCTACGATGCGAATCTAATTCCTTCGAATGTGTTATCTTCTGACTAAAGCTCATCAAAGTGCCAGGAAGGTAAGCCGTTTGGTCTATATTTTGGAAATATTCTATATGAGAGTTCAGGCTCCATCTTCACGTTAAATTCTTTCCTTGAAGCCCATTTTAACTCTGTTGATATTTCAGAGTGGGAATGAACGTATAGTCCTTGAACGGAAATTGGACTTGTTCATGGGATGCTTCATTCCTTAGACTGGGTTGTTTGGTATTTCTCGTCTCTTTAGTTTTCATACGAATGACCGCGTGGACCTTTTCTTTTGGTCTATCTTCCAGTGAAAGAAGGCTCCTGATATTTCTGCAGCCCCTTTCATCAATAGATTTTGGTAGTAGAACTCATCAATAGATTCATCAGTGGATTTTGTTTTCTCTACCTCCCCCACGGAGAAGCTTCGCTTTTTAGGGGAGGTAGCAATAATTTTTTGTTGATATGTTTTTTTTTTAATAAATCGCTCTCTCTCAGTACATCTATTGCCATGAGATATACAAGATCTACTTTAATGTTTGTCTACGTACTAATCCATTTCCACTTGAAATCTCAATCCAAATCTTTGCGGATGGACATTGATGTCTATTCTATAATAACACAGTGCCATAGCTGTATCCAAGTGGTTTGTGTTAATCTGGTCAGTATGATCAGCTCGTATGTAAGTCTGATCACTACAGTGTTCAGTAGGCATTTCAACTAATTCTCTATTCAATTTCCCGCGTACTTATGTGATTCCACAAAAATACACACTTAACTATCAGGACTACTAATCAAAATCATCATTTTATATTTTTAGCCCTTTCTGCCGCTATCTCTTCACCCGGGGGGAGGGGGGGGGGGTGCTATTTGCCGACCTATTTGGCTTCCCCCTAGGTCCAGTCATGTTCGACATATAATTATTTTTGTTTTGATTACTTCTAGTAAGGGCAGTCAACGGGATAATACCCTTGAGAGTTATATTCAAAACAAGTACCAACACCCTGTTCTTACCTTCTTGAATTATATTCATGCTTTTGCTCTTTGTAACCATACCCTCTCTACTAATCCCGCTGAACGTCGATTGTTCTGCATCCGACACAACTCTTGTTTGTTTCGGCATTAGGATTCCCTGATAACCCATTTAGCCGAATTCTTTTCGGCTCCTTAAATAAACTTTCAAATCCTTGGGACCATTTTCAATATCATGCTCTATCAGTGTTTTGCATAACTGATTTAAGCTCATGGATTAACTCTTCCACATCCTCTATTATGTCATAGTCCCCTGGCTGAAGCTATTTAAGCCCTAGATCTGTTGATCCATATTGGAAATATTTCCAAGAATGAATTTTTCTTTTGCTTACTTCTGGATCTCTTTCGAAAGGGCTCTGGGGACAGCTGAAATCAATCACGAACAGTATCTTTGAGTCTTAGAAGGTTCTTTGACTCCTTTATCGGTAGGGCCTCAAAGGTGGCCTGTGTTTTTTTATTTAGGCAGGGTTGAAGTTCGGCTACCGAAACATCTTTCGGCCACCTCATCAATTCACCTTTTTTTTTTAATTGAAGATATATTGATGCGTACATATTTGCTTTCTTTCATGATGGTTGTTATTGTGCATAGAACACAGTATGTAAATTTATAAATGTATGTAAATTTATCTACAGTGGCTTAGAAGACCTATCCAGGAGTTTCCCCATTCTTTCTTCACCAAAAGCTTCCTTATGGACTGTTTTATTATTTTTTTTTCTGCCTCTTCCTTTTTTGCTTTTTATTGTCTTTCAGTCATATTTACTTCTCTCATTCAATTAATTAATGGCTTGACAAAATCTTAGATTTTCGCGACCTTGTGAGTTAACACTATGATAGCTTATGGCCACCATAAATCCAGACGTTCTCTGTCTCTGTTATTAATTTCCTTCAGATCATTCTCGAGTCAATGCTTCGCTGATTCTCTGGTCTATAATACGGCCGAAACCCATTGGTTTAAACTTTCTAGAGCCCCTTGCTTTAGCTGAGTCCCTATAAATGGGTTCTCATGCATGCTGACCTTGATTTTTTATAGTTCATAATCCCACTGGTTGGCGTGCCACCTCTAGACTGTCTATCCTCCTAGAAGTCATCATATATATTTTCTTTGAATTTAGGGTCCAGATTGTCCATCTGGACTAACTCGTTGTTGTGACGCAAACTGATTTACCGGACTTGTACTAGCCATTTTGTTAATTAATAGCAATGAAGAATGGAAACGGGTAAAGATTTGACCAATAATCCTCATTGAATTCATAATAAATGGGTATCAGGCCTAGACTTTTCCGGTATAGAGCTGTTCGAAATATCTCTGGACACCCCTGTAAGTTTATAGTTCTCTATGTTGGGCCTACACAGGTCAAGTATTCTCACGAAGTGGTGTTTCCATAGGTACAGTAATATCCCTGACGACCACTTTCTTCGATTTGCCGCAAAGGAGTATTAATTTCTCTGTAATTCGAGTAATTCCTCACCTAAATGGAGAGTTTTATGCCTTGTTATCCTTTTCAAATTATCAAACAATCCAATATATCTCTTAATGCCCCTCAGTTATCAACCTTTCTAATAACTCTAACCAAAGATCCTATATTTATCCCCACAACTATCCAAGCAAATTTTTGCAATTTGCTAGAATCTCAATAATTTGAAGTTATCCAAAATGTATGCGTCAATTATCCGTAAACAATTACCTCGCCTAGACAGCGAATTTAAAAATTGAGTTTGAAATTAAGTCAACTATTAAACGGAAGCCAGGCTATTCCTGCGTGGTATAAACTAAAGTTTACTTCAAATTAAACGGAATAATTTCAGTAGTCCACTATGTGCAGAGGTTTAAATGAAAGTGAATATCACTTGATGTGTGAATGCGAAGAGCTGAGTGATGGGAAATTTAAAGTGTTTGGCAGGGGGGATTTTGAGGGGTTGGTGAGAGTGTGTGTGGATGAGTGTTTTATGGGTGTCAGAAGTTTGGCAAGATTCCTTTGTCTCGTGATGAATCATACAGGGTTTGTCCGGAAAGTAACAGGACTGAGTCGAATTAAAAACATCTATTGAGCAAATCGTTACAATTCTTTAAAAACGTTCCAAATAGGCTCCTCCTGCGTCAATGCAGCGCTGCCAGTGCGATTTCCAAGCATTGAAGGCGTCACGGTATACATTCTTCGGAATAGCCCTGAGAGCTGCGGTGCAGGCTGCTTGGATCCCCTCTGTCGCCTCAAAATGCTTGATTTTCATCAGCCTTTTCAGGTGAAGAAACAAAAAAAAGTCCAGGAGGCCACATCTGCGCTGTAGGGCGGCTTGGCGTTGATGGTCTGTCCAGGAGGAACAAATTCATGGTGGACGATGCCTTTGATGTCAAAAAGACAAAGAGCATCGTTTTCGCTTTGGATTTTCTAATTCTTGCCTTTTTTGGGTGAGGAGACGCCGACGTATGCCACTCGGAAGATTGCCTCTTTGTCTTGGGATCATACTCAAAAATCGAGGACTCGTCACCTATGACTACGTTATTCAAAAATTGGGGGTCACTTTCACACAATGTTCAAATTTTCTTGGCACACTTGCACTCGCCGCAATTTCTGGTCGTCACTGATCACTTTTGGGACCATCTTCGCGCACACTTTGCGCATGTTCACATGCACCGTCACAATGTCATGAACGACATTTAACAGAAACGACATATGGTAAATTTAACATTTGGGCAATTAAACTAATGCTTAGTCGACGGTCTGAGTTCAAAACTGCGCACACGAATCGTATTGTTGGTGTTTGTCGAAAGTCTTCCAGCACAGTCTTCATCGGCGACCTCTTCCCAACCCTCCAAAAGGCTTGGCGACAGAGAGGCAGATTTACCGAGTTTCACAGATAATTTAATCGCGTACCTCTGCTCTAACAAACGCTGCATTTTCGGCTTGTACCACTCACAGAAACACGGGGTCTCATTGGATTGCTAATCAGAGGTTTTAGTGCCCTTTTTTGATTCAGAGTGATTAGAGGGTGTATACCTCCCCCCGCCTCCCCTCCACACACACACCTCGTATTTTTCGAAATACATCTGATAGAAATTTTGAGATGGCCAATAGTTGTTGTAGAAACTTCGAAAAGAGCTCACTCAATTGAAAATTGAAAGCGCTAGTGGCCTTTTTTAATAGTCAAAAGTTATTGGAGGGCAACTACCCGCCCTCCCAAGTCCACCATTTCCCCAAACACACCCAATCAAAATTTTGAGATATCCATTTTGTTCAACGGAATTGAAAGGTCTGGAAATTATGTCTTTGAGGATGACAACCCCACCACAGCCCTCAGGGCAAGGACCATAAGTTATGCCCTGGGGGCATACAAGGTATAAATAGAAATGGTGATCGTAAAAACTCCAGAATGGGCTCGTTTGATTGGAGATCAGATTTTCTAGTGCCCTTTTTAAGATTCAGAGTAACCAGAGGCTGGATACCCCCTCCCACCCACACCTCGTATTTTCCCGAAATGCATCTGATAGAAATTTTGAGATGGCCGTTTGTTGTAAAAACTTCGAAAAGAGCTCGTTCAATTGAAAATTCAAAGGGCTAGAGCCCTTTTCAATAGTCAAAAGTAATTGGAGGGCAACTAACCCCCCTCCCAAGCCCACCATTTTCCCGAACACATCCAATCAAAATTTTGAGATAGCAATTTTGTTCAACGGAATTGAAAGGTCTGAAAATTATTTTTGTGAGGATGACAGCCTCACCACAGCCCTCAGGGCAAGGGTTATAAGTTTTGCCCTGGGGGCAAATAAGGTATATATATATATATATATATATATACATATATATATAGAAAGGGTGGTCATAAAAACTCCAGAATCTGCTCATTTGATTGGAGATCAGATGTTCTGGTGCTCTTTTTAAGATTCAGAGTGATCAGAGGGTGGATACCTCCCCCACACCTCGTATTTTCCCGAAATGCATCTGATAGAAATTTTGATATGGCCATTTGTTGTCGTAAAAACTTCAAAAACAGCTCATTCGATTGGAAATTGAAAGGGCTAGGGCCCTTTTTAATAGGTGAAAGTGATTGGAGGCCAGCTAACCCCCTCTCACGCCCACCATTTTCTCAAACACATCCAATCAAAATTTTGAGATAGCCATTTTCTTCAACGTGGTTAAAAGGTCCGGAAATTATTTCTTTGAGAATTACAACCCCCTACAGCCCTCAGGGCAAGGGTTTTAAGTTATGCCCTGAGGGCATATAAGGCATATATAGGAAGGGTGACCGTATAAACTACGGAGGGGGCTCATTGGATTGTTGATCAGAAGTTATAGTTCCCTTTTAAAGATTCAGAGAGATCGGAGG
>NC_142802.1:59826612-59829588 GCF_049724085.1 Artemia sp. Qi Xiang Cuo | reverse complement strand
GGAGTATCAAAACAAAAATGTTGTAGCTTATTCTAAAGGGAATGCTAGATCGTGTTGTAAGATTTAGAGATTTGGGTCTGGTAAACGGTTAGGCAGAATCAAGGGTAATAAGACACTAATGAGGTAAACATTTGCAAATAAAAAAAAAGTAAGACAGGTCGAGTTTTCGTTTAAATAAAGTAAAACAAATCTTATTTATAATGTGCATACTCGTGATAAAAAAAAACGAACCCCTTTGATTAGTTTGAGGTACCAAGGACATCAAACTAAAAGTGTTTTCCGTCTGGACCCATTTTATCCCTATTAGTATCGGAAAACTATGATTTTCAAACAAAAAATCCTGATTGTTTCACAATAATGAGCTTTTATGTAGTACCATATTTTCGCCAGCGTTGCCATATTGCACCTTGAAAATACACTGTTAAAGCTAAATAGTAAAATTTTACAACACTTTTCGTCCGTAAAAAAATCATACATTTTCAACCTGTTGATCCTCAAAGACAGCTTCACCTTCAGAGGAACGCTACACCTTTCAAAGCTGTTTGGTCCCATATGTTTTCAGCTTATTTTGCTGATTTTTTAACCACATTTCTTTCCTTTTTTTTTTTAATTTAGTGCCTACTACTAACAGAAACTGTATATCAATATGGAGTTTTTTTTTATTAAAAGTTGAATTATCGATGTTGGTCCCATACGCAGCTCTCAAAGGGAGGATCAGCGAAACAATTTATGTTCAGTTACACTTTAAATCCCTTTGACTTGGCTTATCCTGCTAATCCTCTCTTTGAGGAAATTTCAGCATACCACTTTTGTCAATTATCTCAGAAGTAGGAAAATACGAAATGCGCCGTTTAGGCGTTGCAGCGACGATACAATTTTCCATATAACAAGTTCAAACAATCAGATTCAATTTTTACCGTCCGCGGTGCTTTAAGGGGGGGGGCGGATCTAGTGCAAAATCTTGGGGGAACCCAATGTCAAAAGGGCGCCAATGAGCAAAATCTTGGGAGGGAGGGGGGTAATGTGACAAAGGTGTCGATAATTGACCAAATTGACAAATTTATCCTAAAAAATAGCAAAAAGAAAAAAACAAGGAATAAGGGTGCCATAAAAAATCTTGGGGGGCCCAGGGTCCCCTCCGGCTCCCCTGGATCCGCCACTGCTTTAAGGGCTCTACGCTTACGGTTTTCTTTTAGAATGAAGTTAGATTCTTACTACTAACTATAATAAACAAACCAGATCCAAATATAGTGATTTATTTGGAAGGGGCAAACTTATCAAAACAGGCACATTTAACTACTTCTACTAACAACTTATTGCAGCACTGAGCCGCCTGAGGCCGACACAGCCACGTACGCTCCTCCGTCCCAATATTTTCAACGTCTCCCTCTTTACACCCTTCCAAGAAGTTTCCTTTCCTTTAAATCATTCCTTATGACGTCCTCCCAACCTAACCGGGGACGACCTGCTTTTCGCTTGGCCGTCGGCCGAAAAGGGCAATCTGTCAACCTTCATCCGCAGAACGTGCCCTAGCACATTTAAGAAAACTAAAAAAATGGACGATTTGGTAGGTGGCTCACAACAGGAGCCCCTCCCCTCCCCCCCCCCATAACTCATACCTAATATCGGTCTGAAATGCCACTACTGATTTCATTATTTATAGCTTACAACTACGCAGTCGGCATATAACTTCATGTACGCATAATGCTTTTATCTAAAAGAACTGTTAATAGTTTGGATTTGATGAAAATCAAGGGAAGTAAAATGCCAGCTGTGCATAGCTGCTTTAGAATATTCTCAGTCTTGACATTCACCTTAAAGCATTATTATCTTGCATAATTGGAATACTATCAATATTGACGTTGCTATCTTTCAATAAAACAGCTGTTAAGAAAAAACTTTATTTTTATTATTGTTTTTAATCACATATATATATATGATCAGGCACGTACGAAGAATTTTTCTTTTCTTTTTTTTTGGTGGTGGTAAGTTGGTTGAAACAGTAGAGAGACAACTGTATTAGGACTAGAATAAATTAGAGAGGGATGTGTAAGTTTGAAGGTTCTAGGGTGGTGAAAGCCTCCCACTAAGCACCTGTTTACGTGCTGATACTTGGGAGGAGGGGCACTCATTCGCGTAAACCAGGAGGCACGGATGTAGTAGGGTAGGAGACCTGGACACGTACCCCTGTAGACTTGTGACAGCCCCATGTCCTCCCTCAAGCTTCGACTATGAATCGAATACATGCAAATTTTCAAAATTCTACTTTGAAGTAAAGGGGTTTTTCAACAAAAAGAAAGATTTCACGATTGTATTTTTAGAGGTTATGTTATATACTATGTATTTCATAATTTTAATATTAATATGTATTTATCCAATAAGATGCATCATAAATCCTCTTGTTTTATCATTTAATTATATGATCCTTTTACAGAGAAAAGGGTACTTGTGTATTATATAAAACACACTTGAGAAGTGAAGTTAGGTTAATGCTAATGAAATAAAACAAAATGATGAATAAAATATAATAGTTTATAATCAAATTTGGGCTATATATTTGCACACTAGGGGGCAGGGGGTAAAGCATAGCATATATTAAATACGTACCCTAACAAACCCATTTTAACCTAACCTAACCAAGATACCAAATAAATACTTAAATAAAATATAGCTACAATTTATTTTCCAACCTAACCAAAGCAAATTATCTAGTATAAAGAAGTTACTTGACTAGTTTCTTGTCTCATATTCACATTATTCGCGATCGAAATTCTCCAGCGTGTTTTATGCAATACACAAGTACCGAGAAAAGTATTAATTGTGCTCGTTTCCTTGAGTCATGTTGATTTTGCCTGCGTATTGCTGAAGTCGAAATTTGTGGCATACCACTTTCCCGGATCGTTTTTGCGTCGAGACCAAAGTATAATCACCTACGGAACAAATACTGACAAAACCTATCCTCTCCACACAAAAAAG